>NC_083464.1:30732870-30775370 GCF_030014155.1 Tachysurus vachellii
TGTACACCATACAGTGTCCACATTTTCCCTAGACTCACTATCAAGCAGCATCTTATTGAACATCTTCAACTGATGTTTTTTGTTTGCTTGTTTGTTTTTTTTGCAGTCAAGTCCTGTGTCATTTCCTCTTCGGTGAATTCTTTCCCCTCTGTCCTTCAGTAGTAATGTCTAAAAAGACTCGTCTCAGACTCTCAAGTCTTCCAATCCGCCGTGTTATTAGATGTCCCCGATTAAACCTTCAACCTGAAGATGAATTTGTTTTAAATCCACCTATTAATTAAACCAGCACTCATAATACTTCATCCCTGTCAAGCACACCACCCCTCCTTTTTTTTTTTCCTGAGTCATTTAATGGGCCAAGGCTGTGTACACGGCAGCCATGTGGATTTACGATGGCGAAGATGTTAGCTGTCGCCGCTCTCGAGCTAAGTAACGACCTTGTTTGGGATTATGTCATATTTCCGTGTCCTCAACAGAGTCCGAAGGCCGCCATGGCATTTCTCATTACGCTTACGTGCGAGCCAAACCGCCTTATAATAAAAATCCGTCTGTCCTCTTTCCCATCACCCCGACCGCTTCACTGACTATCCGGGACACGCCTCCTGTATCGGCTCTTATCGCAGCTCAACGTGTCAACTTTGTTCCTCCGAGAAGGTCACGGAGATTTATACACGAGATAGAAAGATTGTGTATAGATTTCATAGATTGTGAAATCTATTTCAATTGTCTTGTGTGAGAGAAGGAAGAACGAGATATTCTCCTCCCTCACTAGAATTTTTAATTTGCCACAGGAGGCTTAACCACATTTAGAAAAATCATCCCAGAGAGACATAAATCAGGCGTCCTGTTATCATCATCACCGTCGTCGTATAAATTACACGGAACCTGACAGTGAGAAGGTGTTTACTATGGGCTGTGAATAGCAGGAGATTAGCGAGGCTTGAGTCACCTGAGACGAGAGGTTGATTAATCCAAACTTTTATTGTCGTGTTTCTGACAAACATTGGTGTTCATCAGGAAATGACGAGGAGAGGATTTGTCGGTGTAACGCGCCAGGGGAACGTACGGAAAACACAGCTGCAAAGTTATTAGTGTTTCAGTGGAAATGTTCTGATGTGTTTCTTGCTTATTGGAAACTACAAGAAATTACAAAATCCTAACTAAAATGTATTATATATTATAGTATATTAGAACAGTTGCGTTCACACGGGTGACTCGGTTTTTTATGCTAAATGTCCTTGTGGTAAAAAGCCACAATCATAGAATGAGTAAAGAAAAAAAATGCAGCTGTCAATCAATGATAAGGTTCAGCAGAATGACGTTTCTGAACAGTGATTTTGCATTTTAATAAAAAAGAAAAAAAAAGAAATGGATTAATTCATTTCTGCAGTCATACGGTTAGATGTCCATTTTTGTTTTTTGTGTTTTTTTAATGATGCGGTCAACCGTCTCTAATTTGTATGTAAAGGCTCGAGCATGAAATGCTGCTCTTGTCTGCCCTTCTGCTGTGAGGATGTCTGACACAGCAGGAAAATGTGTTAACATGCATATATAAACACACACACACACAATCATTACCAGACTGAGCCAAAGAGATTGTCCCTTTTTTGTGACTTATTATAAAGATTAAACTGTAAATCAGCAATATACGTAACGGTGCCTCGTGTTATTTTTCATTATAAAACACTGGGCTTACATTCTCAATTCTGATTGGACGAGAGGTGTCTTGTTTTATTTCAAAAGCAGATCTCATAGATCTCAATAAAAAAAAAATGCACAAAGTTTTCCTGCTCAAACCTTTATTTAACATTCACTCATCAGGAGTTTCCTGTGTCGGTGCTTTGTAACAGTCAAATATAAAAGTAACTTTTATATGTTTTCTCTGCAGCTATTACTTCTTATAACGTGAAATTTAAGCGTATCTCAGAAGCTGCTCGAATGATTTGCGATTTTGCTTATGGCTAATTTCTAGCATGGAGAAGTAATAATTTATAAATTACACCTACCTTTAAATATACAGACTTGGATCAAAAGAGACACGGAAAAATATTAGCTTGCTACCGTTTGTGAATTATGACAAGTAATACTGGAATGCAGGCCAATCAATACTCATTTATCTCTCACATCTGTCACCTCGAGGAAGAAAAACCTCATCCTTCTGGAGCAAGAGATCTGTGAAATGTTTGATTATTTCGTATTGGGTGCAAATCAAGCAGCCAAAAAGACAAGACTTTCCCCCGAAGTGTTAATCCTTCTCGAATTGGGATCAAGGCTGGCATAGCGATTAGTCTGTTGGATCAGGCTTGATTGATTTAGGCTTCTAAATGTGTCTAAGATGGAGAGACGTGTCACATGAAGCTCCGTATTCCTTCTTTTATTTTATTTTGCTTACTAAAACCCCAGAGAAATGGCACAGCAAGTGTGTGGGTTTGATGTTTATGGGGTTGGTATGTGGCCGGTGCCAGCTGTTTATGCTCTTCTTTAACACCCATTTTTACTGCTGTTTTCATTTGTAAAACAGAGTTTAAAAAGTACGGTCTTTCACAGTGGAGCGCACTCTGGGGAAAAAAATTAAATCCCTAAACGATGCGCAGTATGTTGCGGCATATTTTATCAAGACGTTCCTGTGATACAACATTTCTCAGCAAGGCTGATGTAATTTGACAAAGAGTGAGAGAAAGAAAAGACAATGGTGAAGACTGAGCCTCACACACAGGCCTTAGAGCATGCAAATGGACACGTTACAGAGGCGTTAGATAAAAGATGTAAGTTATATGTATAGTATATTAAATAAAATTCAGTTAAATGCAATTGAACTTTTATTACAGGCATGCATAAAAGCATGGGGTTTCCCTGTGGGTTCTTCAGTTTCTTCCCACTAGTTGGATTTTTCATTCAGGGTGCATTGTAAACTTTCACCAAACAATTCCCGGGATAGTTTCCAGACCCAGGTTAGTGCATGTTCTCCCCGTGCCTCGGGGGTTTCCTCCGGGTACTCCGGTTTCCTCCCCCCGGTCCAAAGACATGCATGGTAGGTTGATTGGCATCTCTGGAAAATTGTCCGTAGTGCGTGAGTGCGTGAGTGAATGAGTGAGTGTGTGTGTGTGTCCTGCGATGGGTTGGCACTCCGTCCAGGGTGTATCCTGCCTTGATGCCCGATGACGCCTGAGATAGGCACAGGCTCCCCGTGACCCGAGAAGTTCGGATAAGCGGTAGAAAATGAGTGAGTGAGTGAGGGTTCCAGATCCATTCATTCATTCATCTTCTACCGCTTATCCGAACTACCTCGGGTCACAGGGAGCCTGTGCCTAACCGGAGTACCCGGAGGAAACCCCCGAGGCACGGGGAGAACATGCAAACTCCACACACACAAGGTGGAGGTGGGAATCGAACCCCCAACCCTGGAGGTGTGAGGCAAACGTGCTAACCACTAAGCCACCGTGCCCCCCGGTTCCAGATCCAGGTTAGTGAAAATGAATGAATAGAAATTCAATTAAATAAATATTCAGGCATCTCAGGCTTCAGGCTTCAAGTATGACTTGCAGAACAAAAAGCCTGTGGAATCTGGGAAGGATCCAGTACTCCCGGTTCAGATATGTAGAATATGTATCCATGTGAATGAGGTTTATGGAGGCAAAACTTCACTTTCACTAGAAGAAATTCACTCACAACAAAGGACACATTTATGGCAAATTTGGTGTTCAAAACACCAGAGATCTGAAATAGGCTCAAATCATAGGGACACAGAACAGGACAATAAAAACAAAATGCGGATGAATTCAGATTAATGTCCTTAATATAATATAGCGATTCTGGAGTAAGTAGGACGTAAAGGATGAAGTTGGTTAAAAATGAGGGGAAACTGCCCTCTGGTGGTCAGGAAACTGGAGGCAATTCTGGGCAAGATGTCATACCAGGATAGACTCTGGAAGCACCTTGACCTTGATCATTATAAAACATTCACTGAAGCTGAAGAACGTGGCGCTTTATAGTTTGATTTGGACTAGTTTATTACAAAACAAAACAAAACAAAACAAAAGATTGTAAGCTAGCTAAAGGAGAAACACTGTAAATATCAACACTACATGTACTGTAGATATCCTTGTTGTGAAGTCTTGCCGTTCTTTGTGTTTGTTCCAAAGTGCGTTTTACATTGAAGATATTTTTTACAAAGTAAATCTCGACTAAAACCCTCGGTCACCGTATTAGCATTTGGGTATCGATTTTGTGTCGCACTTTGGCATATGTTTTGAGTGTAAGCAAATGACTAAAAGTAACACTGAACAACAATGCAAAAAATAAAGTGAATATAAAACCCGACATGTGCGTTGCATAGTGAGCTTGTTTATTATGATTGATTTATTTTATTCAATCTCAGCCAGGTGTCATTAGACAAGTTCGGATTGAATCTCATCATTTTCCTGCCTCGTATCTTGTTCTTATTTTACATCCCCTCCTTTTCCCCCTCCTTCTTCCACTCCTGCTGCCATTTTCTATATAAATCTCAAAATCTCAACAGCTCAGTAGCCTACAGCTGTATTAGCTGATGTGTGTGTGTGTGTGTGTGCGCGCACGCAATACTAGAAGCATTTTCAAGATCAAACCCCCAAAGCAGAAAGATATCAGGCACAAGTAAGGAATAAAACATGACGGGCTGGTGTGATGCAGCCTGGTGCGAAGCTGAGTGACTGTTAACTGTAGTTGATTATTCTCTTTTAATAGCTTGTCCCAGACAGAGAGTTTCATTCCTGTAACAGCACTCAAGTCCGCTACTGCACAACTCTGATCTGTCCAGCTATGTGTGTGACCTTTGACCTGTTGACCCGCACAGATCTGGCCAGGTGAGACGAAGGTAGGATGATGCGAGGGGAGCATGGAGAATACCAACGTCAGTACCACACACTGGGCAACACGGCCCGCCGCTTCTCCAATCCAGACGTTGAGGCGATGGCCAAGATACATGCCGCGGATGCTGAGAGACAGCGGGGCAAATATCCACCACAGCATGCTGCGACCCTCGTCAGTGCCAACTGTTCACGCCAGCAGGTATGTACCTGTATGTGTGTGTGTGTGTTCGTTGCCATGAAAACATGCTAAACATGACTTGGCATGCTGTTCCAGAGAAGGGGGTATTGTCTTGAATAAATGGAAGAAAGACTGTGAGGCAGCAGATGTGTGTGTGTGGGTGTGTAATACTGTATATAGTAGAAGAGCTGTGTCTCGGTGTACATTTGTCATGCTGTGAATGATAAGGAATCGCAGGTAGGTGTGAAGATCTGCTTTTCCCTTTCCTTCCTATCTCTCGCAATCCCTTCTTTCCCTTTCTGTCTTTCACATGGTTTTTCTATTCTTCCCATTGGTGTACTTTCCTTTCTTGCCCTTCCCTTTGTAACCATATTTATCCTTCCTTTCTCAGCCCCATCACATTTCCCATCTATCTGTCTATTTCCTTTACAGATGTTTACCATCACTCTTTCACATCCCAACCCTTTGCATCCATTCTATATACTATACTTTTTTAACCTCCCCTTGTGTCTCTTCCATTTGTACCCCATCCCTAACCTACTCTTCCTAGCCTCTTACTTCAACGTTCACTTCACATCCATCTGGCCATTCCCTTTATTTTTACCATGTTCTTCTTTCCCTTCCCTTCATGTTTCTCACCTGTCTTTCATTTCACATTGCTACCATGTCCTTGCATTCATTCCTTTCATTCATAGTCTTCCATTAGTGGTTCTTTTTTGATATTCCATCTCTATAATTCTTTTTCCCTCCCCTCCCATCACATTTCTCACCTGTCCTTGCATTAGATTCTCTTCATATACATTTTCTTTCCCTGTCTTCTCTTTCACATTGTATACCAACCCTTCCCTTACTTTTCCTTTAACCCCCATCCCTTCCTTATGCTGTCCTTTAATCCCATTCCTTCCATATCCCTTCTTCATCATGTTCTTATCTTTGCATTCATTCTTAATGGAGCCCATCCATAGATCCCCAAATCCCAAAGTCTCAAGTCAGGTGTGATCTTATTTGGTCTAATGTCCGATGGATACCATAAATCTGAATCCTTTTTTTGCCATATTGCCCCATGAGAATACCAGCATCGAGAAGATTCTCATGTCTACCTCATGTTTACCTCAGCAACTATTATTGTTAGGGGTAATTGTGGTAGTTTTTAATCTTTCCTGTTTACTCACTCACTCACTCATTTTCTACCGCTTATCCGAACTACCTCGTGTCACGGGGAGCCTGTGCCTATCTCAGGCGTCAGCGAGCATCAAGGCAGGATACACCCTGGACGGAGTGCCAACCCATCACAGGGCACACACACACACTCTCATTCACTCACGCAATCACACACTACGGACAGTTTTCCAGAGATGCCAATCAACCTACCATGCATGTCTTTGGACCGGGGGAGGAAACTGGAGTACCCGGAGGAAACCCCCGAGGCACGGGGAGAACATGCAAACTCCACACACACAAGGCGGAGGCGGGAATCGAACCCCCAACCCTGGAGGTGTGAGGCGAACGTGCTAACCACTAAGCCACCGTGCCCCCCAGAAAATGTTCTCAATACAGGAAAACAGGTTGAAATACTTTTCTATAGTTTTCACATGATACAGATCCATGGAATAGACATTATGTTCTGAAAACACCAGAGTATTTCTTTACCTTCTTCTTCTTAGCTTCTTCTTCTGTTCTCAAGTGAGTGTTACCACCCTGTACCCAACTCTAACTCCTTCAGACACGAAGGTTGGTCAGACGTTTATACAAACCCTATTCAGCTACTCAGGAAAGAGAGATGCAGTTGACTTGATGGTGACCCATGTCTTCACATCTGATCATTCAAGTCTTTTCTCCAATTTTCTGTGTACAAATCTCTTCTCTGTAACCCCACCCATGAAGATTATGAACTCATTTGTATGAAATGCAAATCCTCTACGTTTGCAGCATAGCCACTTCTTTTACCTTTTCTTCTATGATTTTTGTCTTTGCCATCTTTTCTGCATGCACCTTTGTTTCCCTTGTCACTTTCTCTTAGCAGGTTCTACCCCTACCCCCCCCCCCCCCCAAACTATTTTCTCTATTTTTAATCCCCTATGCTCTTTCCTTTCCTTCATTTCTGTTTGCACTATCTATTTGTACTCCTCTGTTAGCAACAGAAATGGGAAAAGAGGGGTGGGGAGGTGTTGGAGGCAGGTGGAGTCGGATGTTTCCACGGCAACCTGGCGCCCATATATGGCGATTGAAAAGATCACATGGTGAGAACCGGCAAGGTGGAGAACGACAGAGACATAGAGACAGAGAGAAGAGGTTATAATCAGGGAAAGATCAAGAAAGGGACAGTGGGTGTCCATAATGGTTGAGAAGGCAGAGAGTTAAAGTGAATGAGTGAGTGAGAGGGAAAGGGTGAAAGGGGGGGAGAGAGAGAGAGAGAGCGAGAGAGAGAGAGAGAGAGAGAGAGAGAAACAGAAAGCTCCAGAGGCAGGGGATTTTCTGTGATCTGCAGCCTGGAAACGGAGAGCCGGATGGATAGACAGAGGGAGAAGGAGGAGAGGAGGGGTGGAAGGAGGCACAGGAGGGAAGAGGATTAATTAGCAATGGTATGTTACGTTTATTAATCGATGAAGACATGAACAATTTGCGCTGAACAAACAGAGAGAGAGAGAGAGAGAGAGAGAGAGAGAGAGAGAGAGCGAGAGAGAGAGCAAGAGATTGTCTGCCTAACTGGTTTGTGTTTTGGATAAGGTGGAGGTTGATGTTCATCTAACCAGGTGAGAAGGTGGACTCTGATACAGAAAGGTGTGTGTGTGCACATGCGTGTGTATGTGTGTGTGCGCATGTGTTACGTTGTGTTTTGTTTATAGCATTGCAGGTCGGCTAGTGGCTAGAGTGTTGTCATCGTAATATCGTGTTGTGGGGCATGAGGTGGGCAGCAGGTGTGGCTGGAAAGCCTGCCGCAGTATGTATGAGTGTGTGTGTGTGAGAGAGAGAGTGTGTGTCTTAGAGAGCATACAGAGACAGCCAAAGAGAGAAATATTTTTGAGGGGCATGCTGGACAGATATATAAAGACATGAAAATGTGTCTAAGTGTGTATATGTGTGTGTGTGTGTGTGTGTGTATGCCAGAGGAAGAGAGGGCAGAATGGGTGGGCACATAAGCCTGCTTGGCATGCAGACTGTGTCGCAATTTTATCCCTCAACTCTGTTTCCTGATTTCTTACACACACACACACACACACACAGATTTGGTTGTGATGACACTGTTCCTACAGGATTGAGATTTTCACCTAAAGGATATACTTTGGTGACTAATTGAATTTTCTACAACAGACCTTTTTCAAACCAGTAACTAACCTGTCTCAAAATATCTCACGTTATTATCTTCCTAAATAACGGGCTTAATATAAAGTACACTAATGCTGTAATCTCATTTTGAAGATCAGACTCCTTCTTCAAAGTTTGTGAAGCAGTGCTTAAGGAAAAGGCTATTCTGGATATTTTACATATTTAACCGTTCTGGTTATATTATATATTATATATTATATATTAAGATATATAAATAAATAGCGTAAAAGTCAAAAGCTGTAGTCTTAGCATAGTTGGGATGCGCCTTAAGCAGCCAACAATGTGTTCATAAACGTAAAAATAGCTTCTTACAGACCAAGTCAGATTTCCAGCTTTGTCTAAAGAGTCAATGGTGTGAAACGCCAAGAAACGCCTACTTTCACAGGAATAGGTCACATTTGGCTGACTTTGCAAACAGCCAGCAACTCTCTCAACAACTATCGTGTTTATAAAATTCACTTATCACTGTTAAAGACAGAATACAAAATAAAACCAGGGTTTGTTTTGTCTGAGTAACTGTTTTGGCACACAGCTTCAAGAAAACACAGTGTCAAGTGGCGCTCTGTCCCCCATAACCACGTTTCTTTCTTGTTAGTCTCACTATAATAGCTTTACAGTAGTTCTGTAATAATCTGGAGGTTTAAAGCTTTAAACCGTGAAATAAAATAGCATGAAATGTTAAAAAAAAAGAGAGCGAGATGAAACATTTATTGGTTAATAATAAACAGAGTTAACCTAAATGAATAGCTAGTTATTTAGCTACACAGGAGACTGAGAATGAAACTGAGCTATTACCAGGAATCTTAATACCAAGCTTTAAGCTTAAAGGTAAACAAACAGGTATATGATTCTTAACCAAGACTGCAGAAGAAGCGCCGTCGACAAAATGCGAGCAAGTCCTTTGGTTTAAAATAATAAATAATTTACAGCCATTGTGAGGTTTTCATTTCCTGAATGTTGTACTAACGGGAGCATGATATGACAGCTTTATGTATGACTTTTATTTTGTTTAGTTTACACGTACCTGCATGTTCCTGTTAGCCAGATCATGTCTCAGATGCTGTGTAGCAAATGTAGAAAGATATTGCTAAAACGTTGCAGTCTCCTGTACAACCATGAAGCTACACGCTAAATTAAAAAAATTGTTTGCTTCTTTATGACCCTACTGTGAATAACAAACTGCCAGTCCCAGGTGTTAGAGCTACTGATTGTCGTGGTTTGTAAGGTTTTAGTGAAGGTGTGTGTGTGTGTCTGTGTGTATTGGAGGTAGTGCTGGTGCTGCACGTTTGTTGGTTTAGGTCTCATTCACCTACAGGCCCATTTGCCTGAGGTATACATTCAAATGACTAGATCTCTGCGTTTCTTTTTCTCGTCTTTCTGTGTGTGTGTGTGAGAGAGAGCTAGATAGAGAGAGAGAGTGAGAGAGAGAGAGAGAGAGAGAGAGAAAGAGTGAGACAGTGATGTCCGGATGCACTGCAATTAGCCTTTATAATAAAAGCCAGCAGCCGTTAACACCATCTGTCTATGTGACTAATATTCAACAGTGTGTGTGTTATCTTTGAGTATAGCGTGTGTGTTTTCACCTGTATGATGTGTAATCACGAGAATCATAATAAAGATTGGGTGAGAACGGATCAGTTTAATTTGCTAAATTATTAAAAGATTCTCTCTCTCTCTCTCTCTCTCTCTCTCTCTCGTGTTTTCTTGTCTCATTCTTCCTCTCAAATAGTGACTCTGTTGTCTAGGACAAGACAAGATGTTTGTTTAAATAAATGTGCAAAGTTTAAAGTCTCTCTCTCTCTCTCTCTCTCTCTCTCTCTCTCTCTCTCTCTCTCTCTCTCTTTCTCTTAGCAACCACATTACTGGAGCTTTAAGGTCAGTACTGAAAATTTCATAGATTTATTTCCTGTTTAATTTTCTTTATTATATATTTTATTTTCTTTATAATTACTGTATAATTACTGATTTTTAATAACAGTTTTTTTGCTTCCTAAAGTTGATCCTTTTCCAATAACTGACTGTTGTTAACTGATTATTGTTGATAATTTTTCAATAACGTGGACCACACTTCCATTCACACTGTAGCCAGAAATGATGTTGGAGCAGTACTACTATTATAGAAAAATTAACCAAAAATGTTTGACAGGATCAATAATTCAAATTGAGTTAGAGACAAACAGACCGATAAAACACAAGCCGGCATTATCATTACCACAGGTGTACAGACACACACACACACACACGCATCCTGGATTATTCATTTTGTAATATATTCAGTAATCACTCCTGTGTTTGTTATACCATTACATTAGAGGTAGATTGTAAGCAGTTCATTTAGCCGATAAGTTTAAAGCATGAATTATTCCGCAGTTAGAGAGAAGAGGCAAAGTCGAGTCGCCGAATATACAGCGAGGGTCTGACGATGGAGCCTCGTACACACACTGTACAGCGCTGATTATTTAGCTCCACATAGAGATGGTTGCTAGGTTACTTCATTAGAATTTTAGAAAAGACTTCGTATCTTCTAAATATGCTCTTGAGGAAGATTAGAATTTCTTAAATAAATGTGTGAGAAGGTCACGGTATGATGAACAGCGATGTGTAAATGTTATGCAATCTCATTAGTAAAACAGTAAATATTTCAACTGATGATACTCAACTAGATAAAAACCTTGAATTAGCTAATTTACAAAGAATTACCTAGCTAGCTACTTTATCTAAATTGTATAACTTTACTAGCTAATTCACCAAACTCAAAGTTTACTTAAGTCAATATACTTCAGAGTCTATGGCGAATTAAAAAAATCTTACAACAAATTTTTTATTTTTTTAAAATAGTAATAATGGTGTTGAGATTTTTAATAAGCAATTAAAAGTCTGAAAAAGTACTTAGGTAGGTGTAGTACATGTAGGAAAAGTAGAATTATGGCAGCAAAAATGTGCTTCAAAATCAAAGAATATCTGAAAATATTCAAGAGTAAAACAGAATATTTTTAACAGATGAATAAAGCAAATTACACGCTTATCAGTTTTAGTTAGCTCGTTCTAGTTAGTTAGCTCGTTCTAGTCAAGTACTTTACAAAACTCAACTAGCTAGCTAATTTATAATACCTAAAGATACAGAGAATTTAACTAGCTCATTCACAAAAAGTAACTAGCTAGCTGATTTATAAAACGTATCCAGCTGGATAATTTTCCAAACTTCAAATTCAACTATTTTTCAATCATCCAGATAAACAATGGATTTCTGTTTTCGGGGAAAAAATCCTATTAAGTAAACAAGAAACTTTAACCATCCAAAAGACCTTTGAAAAAGCGTTTATTCCCCCATAACGGTTTAACTGCTGAGATGTATTTTATCCTGTATGAATTTGATTGCTTTCTAATGGGATTTAAACTTGCCTCACAGGAGCATAGTGATCTTTCACGATGACCTTGTGGTAACAAGCTGTGGTTTAATTGCGCTTTATAATTCCTGCCTCTGTATCCTGCTGCCTGCAAAAAAAAAAACAAGGAAGCACTGATACAATATACAGAATTTTCAAGTACCTCATTACGCGTAGAGATATCACAATTTAGCTAATTCTACCCTGAGTAGATAGTCGAGCTGAGGACTGAAAAAAATGCAGCAGTAACTAACTTGATGTGTAGATTAAAAATTGAGGTGACATTCAGGTGACATCACAAACATTTGTGCTTGTTGATCATCCCTTTTCAGATTTAGTCCCCCTTTGATGTTGAAATTGCTCCCTTCTTCTGAAGGTTTTCCACTAGATTTTTGAACATGTTTATGGAGATTTAGGGCTTTCAGGCATTGATGCAGTCAGCGTTCCAGTTCATCAAACGTGTGTAGTAAGCTTGGGTCTTGGGTTTCAGGCCACTTAAGTTCTTGCTCTCAAACCTATTCACGCCATGCCTTTAATAAGTGACGTGACATACGGCTAAGTACGGTGACCCATACTCAGAATTAGTTCTCTGCATTTAACCCATCCAAAGTGCACACACACACAGCAGTGAACACACACACCGTGAACACACACCCGGAGCAGTGGGCAGCCATTTATTCTGCGGCGCCCGGGGAGCAGTTGGTGGGGTTCGGTGCCTTGCTCAAGGGCACCTCAGTCGTGGCCGGCCCAAGACTCGAACCCACAACCTTAGGGTTAAGAGTCAGACTCTCTAACCATTAGGCCACGACTTCCCCTTTATGGAGATCGCTTGGTTCATAGGGGCATTGTCATGCTGAAACTGTCCACAAACGTTTGACCAAATTGTGTTATTTGCTTGGTGAAATCTTTCATGAACAATTTGCTTGAACTATTCTTTTACTGCCCGTGATCTTAAATGGCTTTGTGCTTGTTTCTGGTCTGAGGTGGCCGATTTAGTACTGCCTTGCCCATCTGTCTTCTGCTTGAAGTGGGCTTTAATTGTGTTTGCAAAGCGCTTAGGGAGTTATTATCATGCTGGAAGAACGTTTTTACCACTCGGTTATTCTCCCAAAGGTACCGCTCGATGGAACAAAATCTGTTTCTATATCCACAGCATTCATCATCTGACTGATTTGCACCACATTTCCTACTTCTCTATCACTTTCAGAAATGCACTCCAAACCATGACAGCTGCCATAGAAACTTGCAGACTTATACGTCTCATAGGCGCTTCTCCTGACAAAATTGGACTCATCTCTATAAGCTTTTCGATCACATAAGCTTTATGATCTTGAACATGCTGGAACCCAGCCTCTAAGACTATCTCTTCAAGACTCAGTGATACAACTTTGGCAGCTGCTTTGAATTTGTTTTGATTTAATCCTTTCTGTTTCTTACAGGAAATTACTTTTAAATATCAAACATTAAGTAGTTTTAATGTGTTTTTTTTTATATTTTAAACCTGGAAAATCTAGTTTGCCTCATAAGTTTCTCTCCTAATTCTACAATAGACTTATTATTTACTATCAATTGGCAATCTAGTGTTGATAGAGTTTTATCAGCTGCCTTTCTATTAGAAATTTCTCTCTAATTTGTGAAACTGCTGGGAGTTCCCCAAGGAGTGGTGGGGAGCCAAATCAGTGCACTTCTATACAGCCATCCTGGAAGTGGAGTGGGAAGCAGATGGCCATTCAGATACATGACCTGCTCCAGCTGGGTTAGTGCCCCAAATATGGAATCTCTGGTAAGAGGAAGTGCTTCAGTTTCCCCTCAAAGCACTTCCAGGAAATGTAGAACAGCAGCCATGGTACTCTGTAGTCTGACCATACACCTTGTTATACTGCTGTAAGGCTGAGCAGGGACCAGTTTTTCTTCCCTTGGCTTTCTGATGACAAGATATTCTAGACTGTCTATTCAACAAACCTCACCTTCAAGATCTCTCGCTCACTCTACTTTTTGTACTCTCTTTTCAAAACGACGAAAAGCTGGAGGGCAAATACTGTACCTACAGGAAAATCTTTGCTTCTGAGTTCTGACCACTTGATTTGTACAGGTTGATCCTTCTGGTTGGACACAGGAAAATATACTTTAAAAAGCAGGAGCAGTTGCTGGCTTTCTGCAAATTCGATTCCCGCCACCGCCTTTTGTGTGTGGTGTTTGTATGTTCTCCCCGTGCCTCGGGGGTTTCCCCCGGGTACTCCGGTTTCCTCCCCGGTCCAAAGACATGCATGGTAGGTTGATTGGCACCTCTGGAAAAATTGTCCGTAGTGTGTGAGTGAATGAGAGGGCTGGCACTCCGTCCATGGTGTATACTGCCTTGATGCCTAATGAAGCCTGAGATAGGCACAGGCTCCCAGTGACCCGAGAAGTTCGGATAAGCGGTAGAAAATGAATGAATGAATGAATGTATTGTTGCACAGCTAAGCTGCATTTAGCAATGACTTTCAGCTGAATTAATGATGGCTATACATTGAAACCCTACAAACCCTAGAAGTTTAGAGTTGTTAGCATTATTGTTCATGACAATAGGCATGACCATCATTGTTCATTCATTCATTCATTCTACAGTAACCAGTTTATCCCGGTCAAGGTTGCATTGGGTCGGGGACCATAGAGCTGATGCCGGTTCCCACAGTGACAGGCATGACATTCTCTCAAAATCTAGGTGTTTGTTTTTAACAGGGCTTGTTGTTTATCTCAAAGCTTCACTTTGATGATTCCTTTCTCAAATGAGGTTTCCACAAACTTAAGAAAGTGCTTTTTCCACGAATGCAAGAGTTTTTTCTCCAGTCTCCAGTGGTTTCCACCAGCTATGTGCTGTCAATTATACTCTGATGGCTTGCGCTGAGAGGACTGTTGCTAAGGTAACATCAAAGCAGTTAAAGAGTGAAGAGTCTAGACCAGTAATGAGAAGCAAAAAGTCTCATGAGTCTCTTCTGTTTGCTGAATTTCTGCCACTGTTATTTGATATGCACTCTTCAGACAATACAGTTTGCAAACGTTCGTCAGATTCACTGTGTAATCAAGCATGTTTGTGTAGCACTGCCTGCTAGCAGTGGTGTCATTAGAGGTTTTTGGATAGGGGGTCTTTATTAGGGTGCCTTGGGGATGTGTTCCCACAGTAAGGATTAAAAAAATGGCCCAAAGAGGACTGTTCATTATAAATGTTAAGAATAGCAATAGGCAAACCATAATAGTTTGGAGGGTGGTGATATTAAATCAGGTAAAAACCACAAAACTATCTGTATTGAACATACTTACAGTAGCCACAATTATTAAGTAGTCTTCTGTCTATACTGTTACTTATTATTTCAGTCTCTAAAGATTTTTATGATCAAACTTATACTTGCTTAGTATATTGTAAAATTGTCTGCACCGTAAGCAAACACTGCAAGTCTTGTTAACCTTTAAGTTCCGTTTCCTGTTTGGTATGCATGCTTCTTGTGCTTGAACTACCTCGGGTCACGGGGAGCCTGTGCCTATCTCAGGCGTCATCGGGCATCAAGGCAGGATACACCCTGGACAGAGTGCCAACCCATCGCAGGGCACACACACACTCTCATTCACTCACACACTCACACACTAGGGACAATTTTCCAGAGATGCCAATCAACCTACCATGCATGTCTTTGGACCGGGGGAGGAAACCGGAGTACCCGGAGGAAACCCCCGAGGCACGGGGAGAACATGCAAACTCCACACACACAAGGCGGAGGCAGGAATCGAACCCCCAACCCTGGAGGTGTGAGGCGAACGTGCTAACCACTAAGCCACCGTGCCCCCGCCACCATTCAGTGGTTCATTAAAACACACTAAAAATGTTTATTGCATTATGCATTTGGATAACACTAGTGTCATCTCTTCATTTAAACACCATTTAACTGTAATAACTCAGTGTAATCATTTATTAATGCACACTAAAACAGATCCAGAGAGCAGGAGTTGAATTCGGAATTGGTGACATGCCAAGATGTTTTGTAAAGCTGTCTGGGTTCCAGGCCGTAATTACTAAATCCATTCTTATTTATTTCACTGTAATTTATGTTTTTTTTTTTTTTTAAGTTTTACATTTGCATGGTCAGTCTGACTGGCAAAAAAATGCAAATATTTAACATCATCATAACCTGGAGTTGTAAAAACAGTATATCTTTGAGACGTAATGCAGCCTGAAGCTTTATAACCAGACGTCCTGGCTATGCTACTGATCCACAAACACACCGCATCAGTATTAGTAGGTTTTGTCTCTCGGAGAACATCATTATTAGTGTGTTTGATCATTAGATCATGAGGTCAGTTAGCTTGTTACACAGCTACTTTAACTCTGTTGTCCTACTTTAAGCTCTTTGTGGGTGTGTTTGTGTGGGGGTGGGGATTAGAATTCAGACCATTTTAGTCCTGAGCATAAAAAAATAAAACAGACTCTAAAGTTGGTTAGACAGTGTGTGTGTGTGTGTGTGTGTGTGTGTGTGTGTGTGTGTGTGTTTTATAGCGTGTGTGAGAAAGCCTTTGTACGTTTTAGCCTCATTAGTTCTTCATCACTCACCAACAGTGTCAAAGCGCAACGCTTGCACACGCGCACACACACCGAGTTATTTCTTGATGGTCTGCCACCTTCCCATAAGGCATCATTGTTGAGTTGTGCACATCTGTTACTACGGTGCAGCTAATTAAAGCACTGTGCACTACCGAGAAGCCATTTTACTTCACCAGTTTGTAAGGGCCAGGGCACAACTTCACTCTGTTAATGTTTCCTGTTCAATAATAGAATTGCAAGTGGGCTATTTAAACCAAACCGAGTAAATGAGTTAAACAGGCTCCTCCAGCACTGTGTAAATGTTACTTTATGGAATTCAGTTGATAAGACTGCATAAAAAAAATCTGCCAGATGATGTACATTTTTTTTGTTTTAATCAAGAGAGTATGGTATGTGATGTATAGTAAATGGGGTTTCATGACGTTTCTGTTCTTCTGTGTAGGCGAGGACTCCGCGTGCCAGCGGTGGAGGTCATCAGTCTCTTGCTGATCAGGGAGGAGGCCGGTCGTTGTACGCCTCGGCAGAGAATCTAGAGACCATGGGCGACGCTGATCTTGCTCTTGGCTTCAGCCGCTCCAACCGCCTCCGACAGAGCCTGCCGCTTGCCCGTTCTCCCAGCCAAAACAAGTTCCGCCCACCAGGTACAGCTCCACCCACACCTACTTGCATACACTCACAAAACATAGAGACATCCACTAGGGTCCTGTAGCTGCCTGTTGTTCTGTAACTAGCAAATATTCCTAGTGATTAAAATAGTCAACACAGACATGTTAAAAGCAGTAACAGGAATATTGGACTGTCGCTAGTGCAAAAAATCCATGTATGTGGAGCTTCGCCTACACGAGTTCTGGTGCAGTATTTTACAAGGATAAAGTATAATAGTGCCTTTTTACAGTCAGGATTGAGAATCCAAACATGCTTTGATTTATTACTGCATCACATTTCAGAACTTTTGACTTCCAAAGCTGTAAAGACACGAAATATTCTCAAACCCAGTCAGCACCAGAGCCCCATTTCAGCATTGCTGTAGGTCTCGGAGGGGAGGTGCGCTGTGGAGTGAGATTTTCACCCAGAGACTGCTGGGATTTTTGTTAAACTGCAATCTTTGTCTCCATGCAGAAAGCTTGAAGCCCTCCCATGAGAATTGCCCCTGATGTCAAATGTGATGCGCTGCACAAATTCAAAGGCACTCACAAAATGGTGTTAATCGACTGGTTGACTTTTCCCCTCCCTCTCTGTTCTAAATCTTACTCCTTACTTTCTTAATCTCTCGCTCTTTCTCTATCTATCCATCCCTCCTCAGGCGTTTTGTTCCTGCAGTTTGGCGATGAGACACGGCGTGTTCACCTCAGCCACGAGCTGAGCAGCATGGAGACACTGCATGCACTGATTGTGCACGTCTTCCCTCAGCAGCTGAACATGAGTGCACTCCGCTCGCCTGCTACTGCCATCCTCATCAAGGACGAGGCACGCAACGTCTTCTACGAGCTGGATGACCCTCGCCGGATCCACGACCGCTGTGTCCTCAAGATCTACTGCCGAGATGCCGCGTTCACCACTCACCACCACGCGCATCATGGCCACGTCACTAACGGAGACCTGAGGGTGAGCTTCCATAAGACTGAAAATGCGTTATATTATTGAAGAACATACTGGAGGCTAAATTCACATATAGAACTGAAAAATATCTGAATCAACTGTTCACACAGAATTCAGTACACATAAAAAAACAATCAATTCATTTTTGTTCACATTCAAGTACTAGTTAAATTTCTTTAAATGTGGGAAATGTTATTATTTTGAAAAAAATTCCATTTTAATAAAAATTTATATTAAAACTATGAATTTAAAATTAAATTAAAATTATGCAATCCAAAAATTGGATTGTTATATAAAAACATCTGATGACATGCATTTGTTTCTATAACCAAACATACATTTCTGTAGATACACTGTTTTGTTGATGTGTCTGTGATCAGTTATTTTAAGGTATTTTAGAGAACTAATTTAAAAATGAAAAAAAAAACAATTCATTTCTTTAAAACAGACAAAATAACAAATATTGTAAGTATATAATAATCAATCAGTATAAATGACAACACAGCCCTGCCCACTTGTTTTCAATTGGTTTACAAGACTCCTGAGGAGACGCAAGAAATCAGAGTACAAGAGTACAGATTATATACCTGTGGATTTATGTATAAATTTAATTGTGCAATTTTCTTGCCTCTGCCGCCTCCATCCACCAGAGGGAGCTAGCATACACATCGCGTGAATCTTCTCCCACTCGCCGCTTGAACCCTTCATCGTCCTCTCCGTCGGCCTCCCCGTCCCGCCCACACTCCCGCCTTGCTTATGCATCTGTCCGGCCTTCGTCGTACGCTGGTCCACCCCCTTCCCCTCAGCCCCACCCTTACCAGCACCAGAACACCAACCATCCTGCCTTCTGCCCCTCCCCAAGTGCCATCCTGGAGCGACGTGACGTCAGACCGGACGAGGAGGCACCAGCATCACCATCAAAGAGCGTGGTGCTCCTAAAGAACGAGGCGGCGTATGCCGATCCGTATGCACTCGTCCATGGTGTGGCTTCAGCCCAGTCACTTGCTTTCCGACGTGGCTCGCTGCGGGCCCTGAGTCCATATTCAGCTGCTGCTCTGCATTGTGAACTAGATGCTGCCCTCTACAGGCCTGGAGGGCCGCTTTATGGCGAGCCTTATGGCCCGATGGGCTTCCGAACTTTACCACCTGCATCACCACAGAAGCTGGAGCCGTACAGGGGTCACTCGGGTCGGGGATCACCGGGAAGGCAAGGCTTTCGAAAAGATGGGACGGTGTACGTTGAGGGTCATAAAGCGCGCGTCGGGGGCCCACTGCTAGACCAGATGTGTGTGATGGGTGGAGCAGGTGGTGAGGGAGTGGCACTGGCAGGATATGAAACTGACACGAGGCAAGTTTGAATCATTTTGTCAAAACGACTAATTAGGAAAGAAATGGTGTTAGCTAGCTACTATGAGCTTGGTAATGGCTTTTAATATTCCTTCACTATTGTTATTTCGTTTCGTTAGGATCTTTTTTTTTCAACAGAACTACTCTACAGTATGAAGACATACATTTAAATGATATTACTTAGTAGACGGTAAGGGATAATTATTCATATATACAAACTGAGTAAAGTATTTGTGAGTTTTAGGGAGCGAATGGAGGCCATGGAGAAACAGATAGCCAGTTTGACAGGTCTGGTCCAGAGTGTCCTTACCCGTGCCCCCGACAGTCCGTAAGATATTTTCCAAATATATTTCACACCATAATCATCTATATTGCTAAAGCATAGCCATAGACCTGCAGTGACATAAGTTTAATTTGACAAAGTGTGTATTCATTTTTATGAATCATGGTGAAGAAATTGATTCAAATGTACTTGTTTTTTTAATATATGATAAAGGACATCTGAAGACTGCAATAAAGAGACTGGATATGAATGGATATTAATAGCAGAAGGTGTGTGACTAATATTTTCTTTTCTTCAGCGACAAGGCAGAAACAGCAAGCGACTGCTCAGCACCTGAGAGTAAGTACTTCATATGGGTAAATATATGATATATAATGAAGCAAATAAGTCTGTAGCAGGAAATCAGTCAACAGTGGGTTAAATAATTTGTATAGAATTGATAATGCACTACAAACTACCGTCCATGCTTCTGCTTGTTAAAAAGACACAAGGTCTATAATCATATAGAATTAAGTGAAAAAGCTTCACTTTGCATGTCTTAATTTATGCAATCTGAAGGCAGTCTTTAATCCTGTTCCAAACATGGCATAAACCAGGCCGGACATCACCTACTCTACATTCATTAGGACAAGGACCCAAGCTGATTTTCATTTTGAATTTTGTGTTTCAGCTGGCAGGTCTAGAAAAGGAAAAGGTATTTCTGTGTTTGTCTGTTTCTTCAGTCCACTCCACTGAAGCTGTTGTCGACTTCTGTTTGTCTAAAGTCTGTCGAACCCACCACTGATAAACTCTTTTTATTTCATCAGTTATGACAAAACAATAGACAAAACTAGAATGTACATTTCCTGAGGAAAATGTGAATGGTGCTTGCATGTGGCAAATCTCGGCACTCGGTTGCTAGGGTGAAATTTTAGGAATTTCCCATTCAAGTCTATGAGACTTTTTTGGACGCTTTTTCGTCCGCTGTGAGAACATCGCTGGTTGGATCGCTTATAAAAGTCATAGCACACCTCTCCTCAATGAGCCGGGTCATTGCACAGCAAAGCACACCTCATTCATGGGTCTAGGACAAAAGCTATGGGACAAGTTACGCGCCGAGGTTTTGTCCGGAAGAAGAATAATCCGTATGCAAGGTAACAAGAATGTTGCTTTGCAAGCACCATTAACTATAATAGAATGTAATGCTAATATAGTCAGATAAATGGCTCAAGACATTTACCTTCATGTCATTTGGCAGCCTCCCTTATCCAAAGCGACTTATATTTAGCTCATTTCGAGGGTAAGGCCCTTGCTCAAATGCCCAGCAGTGACAGACTAGTAGTCTTAGGTTTCGATCTTTTTTACAATCTTGTAAATCAGTAGTCTAACGCCTTAATGACTGACAAAAAAGAAAAAAGTTAACAGTACTATTTTTTCTGAATCCCAAAGAACAACAAACTTCAGACTGCTGTAATAATGTAAAATGCAAAGTGTAGCAGGCAACTTGAGACTAGAGACAAACTGGAAAAATAATTAGAGATATTTCCACCCATGTTGTGAGTCAGCCTGACTTGACCACACAAATGTGAATTTTTTATTTTATTTGCATTTATAGTTATGTTTAGTGTCAGCAAAATGAGTTGGTTCTTGTTCGGCCATAAACTTTTACCAGCAATCTTTCTCTTGAAGTGAATAAGTCTCGGCTTGTTGTGTTACACGAGAAACTGCAAGGTTGTCACTGTAGATGACGTTTTAGACTGAATACATTCATATAAAACTGTGATTTGCCCTGCAGTAAGAGCAACCATCGGAGCTTCTATTGTGTTCAAGATATTTTTGACTTTAAAATGAGGATCGTAAACGAAGTACATTTGCATTAGTTTTTTCATAACTGATCAAATGAAAAACGGACTGAGATATCTGGTACTGCTGTAGATAATTACGGAATGGAGTCTGGAGATTGGAAGACCCTGTTATAATATGTGTGAAAGTAAACGTGTTCAACCCAAACAATCCTGGAATGTTTGTGCTGCAACCCCTGACCACTGGAATGAACCCTAGAAAACTGGTTTCATCAGCGGCATGTTCTGTTCCCTTTCATCCAAAGAGAGCAATAGCGCTGATGACCTGGGCGTTGCTTGGATTGGATGCAAGCCGTGTGTGTTTTACATTACTTGAGGAAATTGTAGATGTGTGTTGCATGTGCGGACCCTGTAGAGGTGTTGTTATGAAGCAAGCCTTTGATACAGTTCATCTTTATCCTTGATTTGAGTGGTGTGAAAAAAGAAAAAGTTACCTTCATTTTTATGCCAATTTGTAGTATGATGGTATTGTATTTAAAAACAAAACAAAACTTCATATTTACTGCTATATGTACTGTATATGTTGCCTACAGTTTAGTCAAAGCATTTGTGATATTTGAGCCCTTGCCACACTTATACTTCAGATACAAGACCAAATGTGTCTTTCAAGCTTTCAATCTAATTTACATTAGCTACCTTTTTCCCCAAAAAAGCCTAGTCAGTGAGGTTTCCAGGCAACCAAATTGGAGTTGCTTTCCTTCATCCTTGCCGTCTCCTGACCTTGATTCTTCTCCCCAACAGCCACGACTCCCTCGGCTCCTCTGGCCCTGATGCCACCTCCGCCCACTGGCATGTCTCAGCCGATTACAATGTCTCGTTCCCAAATGCAGCTGCATCTTAGCGACTTGCAACGGAGTACTCTGGAACTACGCAAGCAGCTTTCACAGTTACGCAAAATACAGGTGTGCTGTTTGATGGAAAATTCCAGCAAAATCTACAATGACCTTTAATAATAGTGAATTCATATTGTTTCATATTCATATTGTTTTGCATTCTTTTCAGATGCAGAATCAGGACTCGGTGCACACTTTGCTGAGGCAAGCAGAGGCCGATTTGGGTCTCTGCCTGATCGAAGCATCTCGGATGCAAGAAGATCCTCTACAACGCCAGCGCCTCCTAGTGGAGGAAGAGAGGCTGCGCTATCTCAATGAAGAGGAACTGATTATACAGAAGCTACAGTGAGCTAACACATACAAACACACCTGCATATTTCCAGTATTTCCCATCACTATATCAATATTGGCTTAATCTCCATCACTTTCTTATGAACCGTTCATTACTTATTTGTCTAAAGTTAAGTCTGGGGGATCAATCCTTACTGTAGAGTTGCTTGAAATCGAGTACATGTCTGGTCAGTAAGTTTCAATGTTGATCACGTGATATCCATAACCTTTCTTATAACTGTAATTTCACTGTATAACAGCCTAATACTCGCTAATTTAATAGTAAGCAAGGCTATTTGTCTTAAGGGAATCGATAAAATAACAAGCTTGCTTAATAAATGGCTATTGCATAACATATCTATGGAAATCTTTGCTAGTTTGGTTTTGGTTTAGTTTTAAATTTGGTTTTAATTGAACAATATATTTCTGAAAACATTTTTTACTATGCACAAGTACTAGTGTTAGCTACCTACCTACTTAACTCCATCTCTGAAGCTGTAGCTGCCTGTTGTTCTGTAACTAGCAAATATTCCTAGCGATTAAAATAGTCAACACACATATGTTAAAAGCTGTAACAGGAATATTGGACTGTCGCTAGTGCAAAAAAATCCATTGAATTGTGTTAATTATCATGCATGTGTGCATTGTGCTTCCAGTGACCTGGAACGTTCAGTAGAGGAAATGAAGACAGGGGCGGGGTTAAACCATCGCTTGGTAACAGAACAGGAAGTGGAACAGAAAACTCAAGAGCTCGAGAAGCTCGGAGAGACACTGACCAAACTTAAGAGTGAGTGCATGGACACAACACAAACAAAATACTAGTCATTCACACATCAGCATGATGCTCAGAGCCATAACCCAGACAGACTTAAAATATAGTTCTCTTTATATTTATTACGTGGGGGTGTATGTATCTGTCCAGATCAATTCCCAACGCTGCAAAGTAAAATGCGCGTGGTGCTGCGAGTCGAGGTCGAGGCAGTGAAGTTTCTGAAGGAGGAACCGCTGAGGCTTGATGCTTTACTGAAACGCTGCAGAAACATGACAGACACACTCACATTGCTCAGGAGGTAATGCCCACACACACACATATAAAAAATAAAATTTGCACATGGCTGGGGGACAATAGGCACACATATCCAGAAATTTTATAATATTAAAAGAGGGTAACACATACATGCAGGACACTGCAGAACATGGTGGACACACGCAAATATATACAACAAATCTAGTGCAAATGTTGAAAACAACCAAGTTTCTATGTGTGCACACAGGCAGGTATCCGAAGGCTTATGGAAGACTCCAGAAGACTTCAGCAGCTGCAGCGATATAGATTTTACAAAGAGCTGTGATCTGGACATTTTAACCAGCCCTTCTCTGACCAGTCTTCCTGACTTCACAGGCAATTTAACAAGCTCTAGTGGTCTGTCAGGCTCCTTGACAACAAACTCTGCTAACATAGGTACTATATTTCATTTATATAATTGGTTAGGTCACAGCTTTTCAAGCCTGGTCCTGAAGAACCCCACTAATATGTGAAGGATTTAGGGTGCTACAGGATCAGGGTTTGGAACCTGTGGATTGGGTGATGTGCTACTGCAATTTTTTTACCCAGAGTTTCTTCAGACATACATCAATGTAAACTCTTTATGCAATCCTGTAAATTGACTCAGCTGTCTTTCCAGGCTCTGGTTCCAGTCTGTCTAGTGCTCTTGGCACCAGTCTGGGCTCGAGTATGAGTGGTGCTACAGGTTTAGCAGGCACTACCACACTTGGGAACTGGCTGGCAAGCACAGGAGTTGTGGACAGCAGCATACCCGAGCAGGATGGCACCTCAGCAGGAACACTAAAGAGCCGTGGCATTGAGGATCTGCCTACACGGAGAGAAACGGACAAAGGGGTGTCCGTGGAAGTCCGTCTGGTAACAGAGATTTCTGGTATTGCTTTATTGTTGTGGTGTCTGTGCTTGCTCTGCAATTGTTTGCTCTCATGACTGAGCTAGCACCTGAGATTAGAATTAAAACAGATCTTAAGTATATGCAAAGTCAAGAAAGTTGAAAAGATTCAATAGATGTACTAAACCCCAGGTAACATTACATTAAAGTTCCCTGGGGTTTAATATTCCCAGTAGGGCCACCTTGCTGAATCCAAGGAAATTGTCGGGCAAAATTGGACCCAAAGGAAGGTCAAAGTATTATTGAACCTTGCCTGGATTGAGTTTACAGAGACTTCTCCTCAGAGTCATGCCTAGGTGTGCTGCTCAAAGACTTAACCAAGTTTTCCTTTGACTGATCTGTGAGAACTCTGGAGTAAGAGTGATACCACCGCAGTTAAGATGTTTAGTACCGTTGCTTACATCACGTTTGTGAGAGTTTTTTGCAATTCACAGTAATTAGAATTTTTGTGGAAAGTAGGACAGGTACCTGAGAGTGGCTCCATAGTGTTACTGAGGTCATGCTATAATTGAAAACAGAGGGGTGTGACTGGGATGTACAGCCTTCCAGATTATGTAATAGGAAGGTCAAAGAGGTGTCAGGGGTCAAAGACTTACTAGAATCTGTCTTGCTGCCACCACTATTTCTGGTTTTCATTGCCAGAATTTCATGGTGGAACTGAGCAGCAGAGGTGTCCAATATTGGACCAATGAAGTAGACCAATGACACACACATATTCTGATTAGAATCATAAAGGATTTATATATCTTAGAATCCTATTCACACATGATGGGAAAAGGCTCCACCTGAGATACTGGCAGACCGACTGGGCCAGTGTCATTGTACTGGTCTGTAGTGATGGAGCAGTAGCTTCGTTTTGGGATGAAGCTTACCAAAGTATTTCATTCCATATCCTCGTCTGTGTTCACCAGCTGTGGGTAATGACTGAAAGAATAAGGTCATGGATATGGACACCAGAAATGATGTTACTCCACAGGGTAGTTGGGCTTACTCTTCTTGATTAGCTCATGAATCAAAAAGTTAAGGAGCCAGCTGAAATGATAGAGCAAAGACTTGCTTTGGGGATGACATGTCACAGTTGGCCTCATAACCCACATTAAATCTACATACAATGATATTATTTATGTGCATGTGTTTCTAGGCAGCAGAGCGTGATTGGGAAGAAAAGCGGGCAAGTTTAACCCAGTTTAGTGCCCAGGACATAAATCGTCTCCTGGAGGAGACACAAGCAGAGCTGATGAAGGCCATTCCAGATCTGGATTTTGCTGCCAAGCAGATCACCAAACCTGCTGTTCCCCCAAAACCACAGCTCTCTTCTTTACCCAAGCCTGCCTCACCATCCTCCACACCCAGCTGTACACCTGAACACCAACCGGGAAAGCCGCCACCTAAACCAGCTGGCAAGGATGGCATTCAAAGAAGAGAATCAGGTAAAATAATTTTATAGTAATTCTAATTAGCCCAATCTTGGACTCACTTAAATTTATGGAATTTTCCTTTATCCAGAGAAACTTACAACTGAGCAATTGGGTTAATGGCCTTGCTCAGGGGCATCTCGGTAGTCCTGGGGTTTGATCGATCTTATGATCAGTAGGCAAACGCCTTAACCACCGAGCTACCACTTATCTCTTAAACATTATAATTTGACAGTTGAAGGATTTACATGGTAAAATAAAATGGACATTTGCCTCAAGAGTTATTACGGTCATCAAGCTAGAGACCCTGTCCTCTGTTTTCCTGGCAAAAGAACCCATAATCCTTTAAATAATGCAATGACAAATATGGCAACCTGGTAAATTGCCAAAACTTTTCAAAGTATGAATCATATATAGTTCCATTCTCAGCTGTATGTTTGGTCATGTAGTGTGTTGTCCAAGTTGTATGCCAGAAAACTTCTTCGCCATAGATCTTACTTGCTCTTTGCTTTGAATTGTTATAATATTTGCATTTTGAAGACCGGTCTACATTGTGTGCATGTCTTTGCGTTGTATGTACTGAATGACCGTAGGGGAGTTGACCGTTCCAAGGTATAGAACAGAGAAGCCGTCCAAGTCTCCACCACCTCCGCCACCACGCCGCAGCTTCCCATCGGGGCACAGGCTCACGACCAACAGCAGCGGAGAGGTCATCATTGTTAACAAGGGTGTTAATGTAAGGAATGGATTGTTTTTTTTAATCCATAAGGTGCTTTGAAAAAAATACAGAACGGTTTTGAACAGGGGATGCCGATCTTTGCTGTCGCACAGCTCCAAACTCACAGAGAATAGTCAGTATATTCAACTAAACTCATTTACATATTGCATAGTCTGTCTAATTTGCATGTGACACTGTTCACACATTTACATTTACATTTACAGCATTTGGCACACAACTCTTCCAAGTGATCGGTGGTGTGCAATTAACATTTATTTATCATTCATTCATCTTCTACCGCTTATCCAAACTACCTCGGGTCACGGGGAGCCTGTGCCTATCTCAGGCGTCATTGGGCATCAAGGCACACTGGACGGAGTGCCAACCCATCGCAGGGCACACACACACACACTCATTCACTCACGCAATCACACACTAGGGACAATTTTTCCAGAGATGCCAATCAACCTACCGGGGGAGGAAACCGGAGTACCTGGAGGAAACCCCCGAGGCACAGGTAGAACATGCAAACTCCACACACACAAGGAGGAGGCTTGAATCGAACCCCGACCCTGGAGGTGTGAGGCGAACGTGCTAACTACTAAGCCACCGTGCCCCCCTAACTTTTGTTTAATTTACCCAATTTCACATGCAAATTAAGACCTGTTTATTTATTTGAGATCTTAATTAGTGAGTAACATGATGTTTTAATTTCATTCAGTGACATTTTACAATCTGAATTCAATAACAGACTTTCCAGTTAGCTAACTAACAATTACTAGGCAGTGAATCTTGACCAGATTTTCCATTGGTACAGACTAATATTTGGTTACTTCCAGACACTCCTTCACTGTCTGCTTTCTACAGAAACCGGAAAAGAACGAAAACTGTGAGGAGTCAGATTCACTAGTCCAGTCTCAAACACAACCTGTTAAACTCAGACGACCTTCAGCATCTGACGGGCCTCGGCCCTCCTCCACGCCGCCAGTTATTTCTGCTTCTGGGATGAAAGAGGATGAGGATGAGGAGGAGAAGATCATGGCAGAGCTTGAGGTAGAATATGTATGAAGAAATTTGTGCTACAGTATTTGTTGAGGTAGTGCGCTGTGAAAAACTCCTGTTTTCATATGATTTATGTTTTTTTTTTACATATATAATTATTTATTATTCCAGTGATGCTGAATTTCAGTCAAATGCTAATGCATTGCTGCTCCAAGCACACAGTGGTATTGTTTTTGTCATGGCCCCCTAAGCATTACTCTATAATTATCATCTCATTATGTGTTTGTGGTCTCAACTGAGAATGTGAAGAATAACCAGTGGAGCAATGTATTTATGCAAAAAAATTAAATAAAGCAGCCAATTAGGAGCTTAATCTCAAATATGGTCATATCTCAATTTCTCCTTTCACTCACTCACCTACTCACACACACTCACACATACACACACACACACAAACACGACAGATCTTTCAGCCAGCACTGGTAAGGCCCGTCACAGCCAAGTCCATCAAGCTCCCACAGTCCACCAGTCCCGAGAGCAGCGATCACAGTTTGGGTCAGTGGACATGCAGCAGTTTGTGGTTAGAGGTAACCGGTTAATTCACCCTCCCGGTTTTCCTTCTGCTTAGATCTTCATCATATCGTCACTGTCTGGCAGAATCCTCGTATCTCCAAAACCGTCATTTTTCAGGAAATTAAAAAAACGCCGTACCTTATCTGCAGTGCACAGGGTTTAGTCCACGTTGCAGTGGATTGTCTTGCGCTAAATTCCTGTCCTCAGACGAGCACCAGAACTAGCGGGGGTCAAGATTTTTTTTTCTCTTGAGCCCAGTGTTTTGAAGACATTTACCTCAGAAGACGTGTTGAGTCGTTGCGACTCTTCTTGAGCAGAAATATGCCGCGAAGCTCTCCCGCGGAGTGAGGAAGAGGTGGACAGTTGAAGTGTCCAATGGAGTTATGAGATTTGCGCTCAAGCTATTTTCAAGACTTTAGATTGGTTAATAACTTGTAAAAATAACAGACCCACGTGGGGACTGAACAATAGCATCGATATGTGAAAAAATATGAAATTGACCAAATTTGGACATACGAGGTTTCCGCCCGACAGCGACGAATACAGAATTCACTGGCAACTTTGAGACAATTCTTTATATAGTACTCTGTATTAACCATTGTTTGTATGGTAGATACACAACATAATCATTAAAACAGATTAATAAACATGTACCTGTAAATAACTTTCTGTAAGGAGTCTCTAGTGTCAGTGTGAACAAATTTAACACTTTTTCAAATTAAACACTTGTGCTTTAATTGGAATATATTCAATGTTGCTTCTATTACTAGTTTGATTATTATCTTTTTCAGAACACCCTGACATACATTATACATGTAAATTGTCAACTGGGTTAAAATCTTTGCGTCTCAGTCAATGTGTATTTGAACCTCTAGTTTTTAAAAAACTTCAGTAAAAATGGCTCAAAACCTTGCCAGTGTATGATGGGTGTAAAGAACTTGTCCTCTATTTCTCTATATCTCTTTCTATCCTTCTTTCTTTACCTCTCACTCTGGAAAATTGCGTCAGAAAATCAAGTAGCTGTGACAACAAATGTTCTCCTTTATACATTATTGTTGTTCATCGTTCATTACAAATTTCATAATGTGTAACATTTCTAGTCTTCAAAATAAGTAAATAAATCAAATCTCTATAGTCTTCACTGAAGTACAGTTGAATTGTTGATTCCAATTAGTGAAAAGAAAGCACCTCAAACTATCGGTTACTAATTGCTATCGCTTGTTTTTAAAGCGTTATCTTTTCTATAGTAACTGCTTACTTGCGTGAAAAATTTGTGGACTGGATTATTACTGGTAAAAGATTTCTGTGAAGCTACAAAATGTTTTATTCCTTATTACAGCATATATGGTGAGTCAAACAGAACGACAACATTGAAAGAACACTTTATATAAAATAATATTTTGGCATACATTTTATAAGGGGTCTCACGCAACGACCTTCAGGTAAGCAATACGAAAATTAAACCTCTGGCTTCATTTAATTGCTTCAGCCTGAACGGATCGTGTGAGAGTGTTTTGCTTGCGTTCTTGTTTGTCTGGTGTAATTTACAAGTGTCACTTTCGCTGTTTAGACATTTCGCATGTGGGCGGTGACACACAAAGTGTGTGCTTTCTGTTGTTCATGTTGTAGGGTAATATGTTACGGCAAAGTCCCCTGCTGGAAGTGTCATAACAAAGCGAGTGGAAATCGTGTCTTTAAAAAAAAAAGAAAGAAAAAGAACAACAACAACAAAAAAACACACGTGCTAAATGTCAAACTTTTTCTTTTATATCTTGCTCTTTATATATCTTAAACTTCTTAGTTTTTCCTTATAGTCTTCCAAGACTTTGTGCTAAATAGTTTTTTTTTCTCCTGGTCCAGAATGCAGGAACTCCTCAAGGGTCGGTTAAGACGTCGTCGTCGTCTCGTCTGAAACAGCTGCAGCAGAGCAGTCTGGAGCGGAAAAACAGGAAGCAGCGCGAGCAGCAAGGCCAGCAGCAGGTATTTCACTTCTAAACAGCTACTGGCGTTAATGCTTCCGACAAAACCTGATGCCTGCTACGCTAGCACCGTACACTGATGAAACTTGCTAGCTGAGTGCTAGTCTGTTTTTGCTAGCACTTAAGGACATTTGAAGTCGACACACAAGTCGCTAAGCACAATAATGATCACCTGTCAAGTCTGAAGCTAGACTTTTTTTTTTGACCATGGGCATGATGTCTACCTCTCTGCAGGGGGTTCAACCATTCAGCAGACCCCATTTAAGAGCTTTCAGGATTTTTTTGCTTCCTCCATCTTCATACTAAACAGTACAGCTCCAAAGTTATGCCTCAAGCTCACACAAACTTCCTGTAATGTGTCACAGCAGAGCAAGTCCTCGTAATAAAAAAAATTACAAAAAAGCCGTCGGGTCACTTTGCTCATGTCACGCACTCGTTTTTATTTTCTCCTTCTTTTTCCTGCTCTCGTGTATAGCTGCAGTCTACTGAGCATACTGGGGGGACTTTACCTTCTGTTAACCAAGGGTTATTAATCAGTTTACATCATTACAAACTGCACTGCAGGGCTTCCTGTTTTCTACATCTAAAGAGTTGTTGCCCTTCTGTCATTTTCCCTATGGACTGTAGACACCTCTTTCTACTATGCTGTGATCTCCAAAAAAAGAAAGATAGACTATAGCATTTTACCTTTTCCCTTACCTCAAGACAAATTTGGTGTTTAATATGGTTTAGATGTCCAACAATATATCTAACTGTATACTTAGAAGAAGTTTGATGTAATTTACTGAATGTATTTGTTATATATATTGTCTCACAGATCTTGGCTTGCCCGTAGTTACATAACACTAACCAGTGATTTTAAACTTTAGCAAAATGGCAAACGCAGGAGGTCTGCATGATCCGTCTTTACTGGCTCAGTATTGTCCTCAGTTTCACTCATAAACAGGTAAGACATGAAAGAACAAACCCAAAGTCTAAAACGCACCATAGTGAATGTTTTAAAACTGAATAAATCCAATGTTTCTGATCAAATGTAAGCAGAAGATGAAAGCAGATGGTGAATAGGAAACGAAAAAGCACTTCAGAGATGAAGCAGAGAAAAGGGAAGCACTCCAAAGACTCTCGAGTGACTCTTATCTGCAAGGGCAGCTTTGCAAAGTCACAGTGCATCAGCTATTGCCAAAGAAAGAAAATGGAGAGAGAGAGAGAGAGAGAGAGAGAGAGAGAGGTGGGAAAGGACAAGTAAGCACTGAAGGAAACAGAGTGAGTGCATTAGAGACCATTAGCTCTCCATGAAAACCTTATCTAGCTAGCTGACAGACAGCAGTCCAATGAGGCTTGTTAATCCCCCGTAACTGATCCAAGGAGGAAATAGCGACAGAGGAAGATGAGAGAGAAAGTGTCTGGAGACTCAAAAGGGAAGACATTCTCCACTAGGTGATGTGGAATTAGGTCAAGAAAAGTAAACTACCGAGTGTGTGAACATTGAGTGATGTTCCTCGGATGAACACAGGACAATCTTTATTATACAGTAGGAAAGGAGGTGAGACCATTAGGATGTCCATGTTTACCATCTACAAAAGCACAAAGTCAATCACGAGTGTAAGATCCAATCAGAACTGGAGCATAGACCAAAGCGGAACTCAGGTTTGTTTGAGCCTTGATCTTCGGAGCCAGTGGAAACCGCGTGGGCAGGGCTGAGATTGGTTTGGGCCTTGATCATTTGAGCCAATAGAAATAAAGTGGGCAGGGCTGAGGTTTACTTGGATGAGTAGCTTCACACGAGACCTGACTAACACCACTCACATAGACTATGATTATTTTTTCAATCTTCCTTCCAGTATTGTTTGCATCTCTGAATATTTCATCGATGCGTCAATGAAATTTCTAAGCTTGATGACCCGTACCCCTAAAGTGCTCATATACAGTATTCACTTTTTTGACCTGATAAAGCCACAAGCGATCCTTGAGCTGGAGCCAGGGATACCAAGAGATTTAGTGTTCAGAATCAGAATTAGAGTCTGTATTTAGACAGCTTTATTCAGCCTGTCTGAAGAACTGTAAAAACTCACTGAACCTTAGCAAGCCATTCAGTCTGGTCACCATGCAGTGTGTGGTGTGAGCACCGTGGACGAAACCACAGCATGACTCAGATGCCAACCATCTGTCAGAGACGTGGTTGAAGCCAGGCAGTTTCTGCTTTGTACCCAGCCAGAGGTCAGGCTAATTTGGCATGCTAGCATGCCCTGTGTGCTGCCTCTTCACAGAAAACAGCCTTGATACGAGTCTGAAGCTCAGTCTGGTAATAAATCTAATTAATCCTCTGTCTGTGAGCCATTTTGGCTAAAGAAAGCAGAAGCATCAATTATATGCCACCATTTCTGTGGAAGAGATGTTTTATTCAATCAAAGTCAAATGGATTGCTCCTAAGGTCATTGATTAGCATCTGAAGGTGCCATCAGGCCATGTTTACAATTTATACAGCGTGTGTGTTCATGATTTATGCCAAGTGATTGTGCTGAAGTTTTTTTGCTTAGCAGAGATCTGCTCTTTTTGATGTCACTGAACAAAAGGTTCTGGTAGAAGAACATATTAATTAAATAATGCTTAATAATCAGAGTTGAAAATTGCAATAGCTCAAGCCAACATTGTTTGTTTTGGTGCTGTGGGAGAAGTTCCTCAGAGGCAGGCTAAAATCACAAGGCTAGCATGAGGTAACACACGTACTGTAGTGTGTAAATCCAGGCTTAAATCCTTTTTAAACAAAAGTTAAAGGGACGTTTGCTACAAAACATAGGCTAACGCAGAGAACACATATTAGACGTCTGACCTGAAATTGTTCCATAGCTGATTGCTGCACTGCTTAAATCTTCATGGGCTTCATGGACAATTTCCATAGGATAATAAAGAAACTGTAGATGATCGTGCTTCTTCATTGCAGTTCAATGTTAACTGGTGAATTACCTGCTGAAAGCTGATTGGTTGATTAGGGCTAGAAGGTAATAGTCAGCTATTTTACTGCTTTTCAACCGCAAGACTGGTGCAGTAGGTGGGGCCAAACTTTCATTAATCTACTTACTCGTTCCTTACACTTGCAGCTTAATACATAAATTCTTTCAGTGTAAATAGCAAATAATTTTATAAGTCACCGAACAAAACCAAACTGAATAACAAGGTCTGTGTGTAAGTGAGTAACATTGCAGTTAAACTTGTAGAACGTTTGCTGCAACGTTAGCCTCAAAGCTGTAATGCAAATCATTTGAAACAGTGTAGAATCCGAACACTGTTTTTGAGGTAAGTGGAAAATTGTGTAAAACTGATGTCTTATTAAAGTATCCCAAAGATTTCTATTTATTCAGCTCCTTTTTTTTTGGGTCACAGCATAATTCCACACCATATTGTACTTTGATAGTGAAATGAATAGTAAAAGTAAAAGGGCGTGTCCAAACTTTTCACCAGTGTCCAGCTGTACAGCAGGAAGTCCTCCAACACTGTTTGTATGCGACAGATATTTTTTTTGTTTTTTAATAGGGTTGTTTTGTTTGTTTTTACAATTTTAGCCATCCAATTAACAGTTTTGTGTCTTCTCTTTTTTCCACCCTCAATCACCTCTCCTTACTTGCTTGTTTGCTTGCTTCATGCTTGCAATTCTCTCCACTGGCTAATTCGCATTCTGTCATTGCTTTAAAAAAATGATTATTTGGCATGCATCAGGCATAACCGAATGCTGTGTTTCATGCCCTGAAGAAAGGAAATAAAATTCTGATTAAGGCCTATTCTTTTTCAAATAAATTGAAACTTTTTTCAAACCTATCCTACTAGATCTAATAAACAGATTTGCACTTTTTGTTTCCTGAGGCATAACCCTTTTTGCAAGTCAATTCCCGTTTCCCTTTCTAGCCAATCACAGCCTCTTTTTCTCCTTACTGGCATGTTGCCATTAATTTCAGCCAATCTCTGTCCTTCGCTCTGTCCTCCCCTGAGATCTGATCCTATCCAAGGTGATTATACCATGAAGGTGAACTGCGAGGACGACGCATGCACCGGACCCTGAGTAGGAAACTGAACGTCAGGCTTGAACATGTTATAATACATTAGGGTAAGTTAGAGTAATTAAATGTAATAATGTATCACTGTATGTACAGGTAAATAACATCAACATCAGCACCACGGGGTATTTAATCTGCAGCCCATATGCAGGTGTGCGGTGAGCAAATGTAAATTCATGTATTGGGATCAAAAAAACTGCACTTCATAAAAGCAAAAAGATTTAACAAAATGCTGTGTTTTTTTTTTTAATTCAATTTCTTTAGTTTTGCTCTGGAGCTGCAAGTCTATAGCTAACATAATATAACTAATAAAATATCTAAGCTTCACTAATAGTCTCTCACCCCTTTAACTTTTTCAAAAAAATAAATATTAGGCTCTTCCTGTACTTGATTTGACGTTAATAAGCTATCTTTAGTAATAAAAAACATGTTATAGAAACAACAACAACAACAACAACAATAATAATAATGTCACCACCTGGAAGTTGATGGATTTCCTTTGTTCTTAGTTGTCCTTTTTTGTAACTAATGTCCTTAGTTACTGTACTTTTCTATGATGTAACTGTGGAACATCTACACTAAGTCAGTTACGCTATAGAAAGCTATAAACTCTCAAGTTACCAACTACAATTTAACAAACAGTTTATCATGTTACAGAGGAACCGGAAAGCACAACCTTCTCTGCCCTGAAGATTTTCCTGAAGCGTACAAGTTTTTGCAACACGCTAAAAAAAAAAAAAAAAGGTCAAATAAAAATCTCCTTACAGCCAGTTTGTTAAATGTCTACTAAACAAGTCTCTGCACAAGTTGTTACTATAGAAACTATGATCTATTAGAAGTATCACCTTAATCAGTCACTGTTCAGATTTTAGATTTTCTGACTTTGAAATTTGCGATTTATCTTCTTATGTTTTTGAACTGTTGAAACTGCAAACACATGAAAGGTCTTGCAGAAGATTTGCGGAAAATCGGCAGTAATTTAGGAGAATTGCTGCTGTAGAAAATGATTTAACAACTTTCTGACTGGGGAGCACGGTGGCTTAGTGGTTAGCACGTTGGCCTCACACCTCCAGGGTTGGGGGTTCGATTCCCACCTCCGCCTTGTGTGTGTGGAGTTTGCATGTTCTCCCCGTGCCTCGGGGGTTTCCTCCGGGTACTCCGGTTTCCTCCCTCGGTCCAAAGACATGCATGGTAGGTTGATTGGCATCTCTGGAAAATTGTCCGTAGTGTGTGATTGCGTGAGTGAATGAGAGTGTGTGTGTGTGCCCTGCGATGGGTTGGCACGCCGTCCAGGGTGTATCCTGCCTTGATGCCCGATAACGCCTGAGATAGGCACAGGCTCCCCGTGACCCGAGGTAGTTCGGATAAGCGGTAGAAGATGAATGAATGAATGAACTTTCTGACCGATTCACAATCCAGTTGTATAAAATCTTTCAGGCTTCCAATATAAATCCCGAATTACACTTTGTAGGCAGGGCATGGATGTTGTGCTTTAAACCATCAATAACTTAAAACTTGACCACCAGGTAGTTATTTTATTAATATTTATTAACTGGACTTCTATTGACTTCTAGTTTAGTCTTGTAGCATCAGTGCACAACTAAAAAAAAAGAAAAAAAAAAGTCAAAAATTGTACAAATTGGATTGTTCACCACACCATAAACACCTCTAAACAAACAGAAACCTAACAAATTACATAGCACTTTCGAAGAGACCTCACTATCCACGAAACGCATATACGAAATTAGCAACCAACTGTGATAACTGTGACAAATTTAGATGTATTTATTACCAAAATTGTGTTTAGGAAATACTCCTATATAGTGTTTGTATGATTAGAATCTTTTGTATTTTTGTATTTCAGAAGGAATGAGTACACAGAGAAATCTGGAAAAAACAAAACAAAAAAATGCTAAGCTGTCGAGCGAGGTGTGCTAATTTTGTGTGACAGAAAGCTAACATGCTATATTCAATTAGAGTTGTATATCTATATATAGATAGATAGAGAGAAAGAGAAAGAGTTTATTCTAAAATATTAATCGAATGCACAAGAGTGATAGTGAGAAAACCCACTTTTTTTAATAGTCATTTCACTTATCTTTTTAAAATCAGTAAGCATAACTATTTTTTTTAACGGATAAATGTTACATATTAATTCATTATTAATTGGAACTCTTTCCAGTTTTGAATAATTATTATTATTATTTTTTTTTTAAACCCCCACAAGATTTAGGTGTTTTATCTGTAAACCCGTTAAAGACAATCAGAGCTGTTTTAGACGTGATTCTACACGTATTTTACACACTATAAGGCGCACAACGAAAGCTCCGCCTGCCTTTTCTGTTGTTTTTATTGGATATTCCTTTACTCTTGTAGTCTACAAAGTTTCACGTCCCATTATTGTAGCTATACTTCACGATTATATGGTTTTTGTTCCATTACAATGAATTTTTGTGTTGTCATTTTTAAGGGCAGTATTTATTTTTCTTTTTTGTTTTTTTAATCCCGTTGGTGTTGCCGTAATTAAGGGCTGTATTGTTTTTTTATCCCATTATAGTTTTGCTGACCTGTTCCTTTTGCCACCCCAGTAGTTTTCTCCCCTTAACCTGTCCCAATAGTTTTGACTTCTGCCATAGTTTTTGTCCTCTTAGGGTTACCGTTGTCAAAGAGCTGTGTTGGTTTTTCCCTTCTATTCGTAATGCCACCCTCATCCTTGTTGCCATAGTTAAGACTCCCAAAAGTGTTGACACCCTGTTAATTTTTGTGTTGTTACTGTTTCTGCACTTTTTTCCTGTTAGCTTTGCTGCCATATTACTGTTTGTCTCCGTAGCATTGCTGTACTTATGGTCTGTATTGTTTTTCCTCCATTTAGGTCTGCGGTCCTGTTACCGTTTGACCTTTTAATGTTGCCGTATTTAAATACGTGGTGTTGTTTTTGTCCCATTAGAGTTGCCGTTACTTTTTTCCTGTTAGTGTCACCAACTCATTTGTTTTTTGTCATGTTAGTTTCGCTAGAGTTCAGCCAATGCTACAGTCCTGATATTAATCTAGGAGTGGAGCTACTGTAAATCAATTAAACGCAAGAGAAATACACATTGTTCTGCGTCTTAGAGTTTGTAAAATATCTTACTAAATGATGGTATAACTGCAGTGGACTTTTAGTCATTGCTGCTAGCCCTGCTGAAGAGGATTTTTACAAAACTCTCGACTCAGACACCGAGCCAGTTTGATTCAGCCCTGAAAAGATGGCCGCTGGCATTAAACAAAATTCCCTCTTTTATACGTGTCGCACTTTTAATTCTTGGGCAGTGAAGCATATTACAGAAGCACAGATCTCTTGGCTCTTCAATCTGCTTGTCTGCTGAGAAAGCACACATAGGGGTCTCCGAATGAGCGTGAAACAAAAAGTGTAGAAAATCCTTAAATGTACATATTCTGTGTTATTCCAGTGTACTAATTTAGTGACTTTGTATGTAAATTTTTTTTTAAACGTTAATAACAAGATGTTAGTGAGAAAACAATCCAGGCTCATGCAAAATTCGTAAGATTCCTAACGAGCGAGAGCAATTGAGACACATTTCATTTGGAGGATGATTTCCACCCACTCGCTCGAGCGAATTCTTGCGAATTTTGCTTTCGTGAGTCCACGTTGGCGAAACTGCATGTACTTGAAGTCTGCATGCAGAAGCAACTCTGTACACTGTTTTTGAGTGTAAAATAGAAATGAATTCTGTATAAAAAAAAACACATACAAAACATATTTTTTTGTTAAAAGATAGTATCATATCACGTACGTGTCGGGAGTCGATCTGGCTCACACGCTTTACTGTCGTCTGTAAACCTCGTAACAAAAACTATTGTTCAAAACTGTGATTAGAACAATAAAGACTGAATGCATATTTCCAACCGATATGAATAACAGCTGTATGGAGAAATTATAATGCTGCTCTTGTGGGGTTGTGTGGGGGGAAATTATGAAACTTACTTATGTACCAGAGACTGTTGGTTTTGTATATTACTGTTGTGTTTTTGTGAGTATTAAAGTGTTCAAATCTTGTACTACGGTCTGAATCTTTATCTCTTTATTTATTTTCTTTATTTATTTAGACTCTAGAAGTATTATGTAAATCACAGTCCATAATTTGGTCCTGGTTTACTCCTTTAACTACAGTATACACACCACTTTATTAGGAGCATCTTTACATTCATGCTCATTGCTGCCATCATGTGGCGGAATCACAATGCATACATTTCCTGTGAGTAAACACACCATGTTGATGAGGAGGGCAGAGGTAAACTGCTTGGCTGTTGCCGTGGTGAGCAGAAAAGCAACTCAAGGCATCAAATGCTTGAAGCAAATGAGCTGAGGGAGAAACCAGCAGACGAGTACCAGATGACATTTACAATCCTGTCATACAAGAGAAGGTCTCTGATGCTACAGTGAATAAACCGTGTGTGTGTGTGTGTGTGTGTGTGTGTGTGTGTGTGTGTGTTTCAAAGTCATACAACATTTTAGACATACACAAAGCACTGATATGTCCAATATAGAATGCAGTATTATGCATTTATCAATATAAGCCACAGACATAATTTAGTATGTCTTTGCAATACATTGTCCTTTGTCTTAACACATACTCTAAATAAAAACCTTTTTTCATCTTAAATGATTTCCATGAACTTTTGAGGGACGAATCATAATAAAGTACTAAGTACTAAATCACCTTATCATTTGACTCATGATTGACTCATAATTGACTCATGATCATTTGACTCATGATCATTTGACTCATGACTGACCCGATCATTTGGATCATTTGACTTATGAATGACTCATGATCATTTGACTCATGATTAACTCATGATCATTTGACTCATGATTGACTCATGATCATTTGACTCATAATTGACTCATGATCATTTGACTCATGATTGACTCATGATCATTTGACTCATGATCAACTCATGATCATATGAATCATTCATGTGTCAAATGATCATGAGTCATTTGACTCATTTGACTCATATATGACTCATGATCATTTGGATAATGTTATCGATATGCCCTTCAGGCATTGTAGTCGATTTATTGTTCCATTATTCTGTCTCTATTTTGCTGCAAATAAAAATGAACAACTTGTTTTAAATTCGGTGACTCAAACCGGTCAAAACGTTGCATGAGTGCAGCGACCCAGCTTTGAGTAATTCCCTGTTTTACTCACGGTTTCCTGGTTTGATGTAACAAACTTTAACATCTTCATCTGCAGACCGTTGGGATTGTGCCTGGCTCTCAACTCCATGTTTGTCGTTCAAAAACATCTACATAATGTCTTACAAAAACATTTACATAATGCCTTACAAAAACAAAGTGGAACGAAAAGTTGTAAAGTTAGAAAACGTGCGTCTTAAACCGCACTCTCTATTATCATTTGACTAACATTCTGTTGTCATACATCATATAGCATTTAACCTTTGACCTCACATGTCAATCAATCCATAAATCATTTTTACATTAAAAATAATAAATAAAAAAACAACGTAAAACGTAAATCACGTTCATCCAAATCTAGTAAAAAATACAAAATATATCCAAAATTATAAATTGTTAATTCAGTAAATAAGAGTAGAAATGTGTCATTTATAATAATAATAATAATATAAAAGATATAATACCGTGTAATGTTTAGGTCACATGTCATATCACTTGTTTTAATTATTAATTTATTTAGTTGTATTTATTTATTTATTAAACAACGTTTAAGTAAATTATAAACAACTTAAACACACACTGATACATGTTATTTCATGAAAAGGGGCGGGACTTCCAGAACAGCAACACAGCTGTCAATCATTCCAGGTTTTTTTTTTTTGGTGTATTGTTGAGCAATAAACAGAGATTCTTGCTGTTGTTATTGCTGTTATTTGAAAGACTTACATGCACTAAGTGATTCATTCGTTTTTATTTGCAGCTGCAGGGGTCAGGGTGAAGTTTCTCTTCATGTTCTGTGCATATTACAGTTATTATTGGTATAATTTTGTGTTTGCTGCAATGTAATTACCACATGATAACCGTGTTGTTATGACAAAGACCGCACGGCTGTATTGTTATTACCGTGTATTATTAAAATGTCATAAGAATGTTAACGCTTAATTATCCGAATCACTGGAGCCCATCTCTATGTAATTGGATGCCATTTATTGATTAATAAGGTTACATGTACATAAAGCAACAATTCCCCACTATAAGCAAATGTTAGTTAAAGTATCTTGAAGCATTAATGTTCGTCACGATCAAAATTCAAACGCGATGATCACAATGCAAAATCCTGTTCATGCGAGAGTCAGAATTATAAATGCAATGCAATGCATTCGACAAATCTTGGTACATGTTGGTACAGTTAGACCGTGTTTTTTTGTGCATGCCTGTATGTGTGTGTGTGTGTGTTAAAGAGAGATATCTGAAGACACTTGTAGCTTCTGTGCTGGTTTCCATTTGTAGCTGAGTCTTGCTCCATCAGCTCTTATGTAGGGCTGACTTCTCAGACCTGTACACACACACACAGAGAGAGACAGAGAGAGAGAGATGCACAAAATCACTGCAGAATTGTAACACTGCCAGGTGAAAGAACAAAAAAAAAGTAAAATCACTACCAGAGAAAGACAGAAACAGAGAAAGAAGTCTATGGAGGACTCAAGTCATTGAAGTTGGAGTCAGAAAGCAGCCGGGATGAGCGTTTCCCTGAACGAGCCGTGAAAGGAACAGCTTTCAAAGCTAAGCGGTAGAGTGAAGAGACAGAGAAAGCAGAACAAGTGAATCTTAAGAAAAAAGAACAACAAAAAAAAGGACAGATCATAAAGACAGGTTCATGAATAGTAAAAAATAAATCAGATGCGAATGCTAAATCAAAGCTGACCTGTGATGATGTCCTCAATGGTGCCGTCCTCACCCTCACGCATCAGAGGGGACACCTGTCTTCGCTTCAACTCCGCTATCAGGTCAACCTGCACCAAGCGCGGCATTGTGGGCACCTGCCGGGCAGCAAGAAAGAAATGTTTATTGACAGGTTTGCTCTGGTCTCTGGACGTTTCTCTGTTTTAGTGGGAAAATATAAATTTAATGCTGGATATTTAAAAACACCCTGAACATCGGCGAAAGGTTCACGATTCTCAATTTAAATGTCATGTTGGTCCTATAGCAGCTTTTCTATCAAACTGATTTCTTTTTCTTTAGGTAGATCTTTACACTCGCTTTCTTTCTTTCCTCCTTTTTAAGCTCGATCATCTCTCTTTAAGCCTGCTCTCTGATCTGTACCTTGCTTCCAATTTTCTCATCCTTCAGCATGGCCGCTCCTTTGCTCGGGTCGCCTCCGACGACTCTGTCTCTCTTCCTCTGCTGGTTCTCCTGTTCAGCCGTCTAGGGAGAGAAGTAAATTCGGCATGGTAACCTAACCATGACGTCGCAGCTGAATGATAATTCAGTGAATGGAGCAAAATATGTGAAACATCTTTACATGTTTAGCTGCATTAGTAATGTAAAAACTAATGAATATGCATGAATATGCAAATTGCCCATCATGCACCGTTACACACATATCGCTTCCTAAATCATTTTTTACACAAGTGCTGAAACATTGTTGTGAATGTAGTGCTGTATTTACCACAAATGACAGTTTAATGATGGCATTAAACAGTTTTTGATGCTAGCTAAGTTACCTTATAAGCTTTAATGAACCTAATGAATATGAGGAAGAACATAGAAGGGGGAGTGGTTTTGGGATTTTCCCCAAAATACTCCACCACTGATTCATACACCTCCTATAGAGAGAGAGAGAGAGAGAGAGAGAGAGAGAGAGAGAGAGAGATGTTGGTGTTCTGTTGTGTGTTATTGTCCATTTTATTATTTAAAGTAAAAACGATTTGTTCTAAAACCATAACAGACATTCACACCTGGGCGGTTTTTGCGTCTTTAACCACGGCATCCATCAGACTGCTGTTGTTGGACAGGAAGTCCTTCAGGATCGAATTGTCTTTCTGTTCCTCAAACTCCTTCTGAGTCACTTCCATTCCTTTCTCGAGTGCACGAACGTCTAATAAAATGCTGTCCAGTGAGACTGAGAGAACAGGAAGAGGAGCAGATTAAAAAAAGACATTTAAGTGGTGTCACTATCTCTATATATATATATGTGTGTGTGTGTGTGTGTGTGTGTGTGTGTGTGTCTTGGCTCACCCATTGCTGCTTTGTCCATGAAGTGCAGCTCAGTATGAAAG
>NC_083464.1:30777870-30785370 GCF_030014155.1 Tachysurus vachellii
GAAATGAGAAAAGTCAAGCGTGCAGCTGCCAAGATGCCACTTGCCACCAGTTTTGCCATATTTCAGAGCTGCAACATCACTGGAGTGCCCAAAAGCACAAGGTGTGCAATACTCAGAGACATGGCCAAGGTAAGAAAGGCTGAAAAACGACCACCACTGAACAAGACACACAAGCTGAAACGTCAAGACTGGGCCAAGAAATATCTGAAGACTGATTTTTCTAAGGTTTTATGGACTGATGAAATGAGAGTGAGTCTTGATGGGCCAGATGGATGGGCTCGTGGCTGGATCGGTAAAGGGCAGAGAGCTCCAGTCCGACTGAGACGCCAGCAAGGTGGAGGTGGAGTACTGGTTTGGGCTGGTATCATCAAAGATGAGCTTGTGGGGCCTTTTCGGGTTGAGGATGGGGTCAAGCTCAACTCCCTGTCCTACTGCCAGTTTCTGGAAGACACCTTCTTCAAGCAGTGGTACAGGAAGAAGTCTGCATCCTTCAAGAAAAACATGATTTTCATGCAGGACAATGCTCCATCACACGCGTCCAAGTACTCCACAGCGTGGCTGGCAAGAAAGGGTCTAAAAGAAGAAAAACTAATGACATGGCCTCCTTGTTCACCTGATCTGAACCCCATAGAGAACCTGTGGTCCATCATCAAATGTGAGATTTACAAGGAGGGAAAACAGTACACCTCTCTGAAGAGTGTCTGGGAGGCTGTGGTTGCTGCTGCACGCAATGTTGACGGTGAACAGATCAAAACACTGACAGAATCCATGGATGGCAGGCTTTTGAGTGTCCTTGCAAAGAAAGGTGGCTATATTGGTCACTGATTTGTTTTTGTTTTGTTTTTGAATGTCAGAAATGTATATTAGTGAATGCTGAGATGTAATATTGGTTTCACTGGTGAAAATAAATAATTGAAATGGGTATATATTTGTTTTTTGTTAAGTTGCCTAATAATTATGCACAGTAATAGTCACCTGCACACACAGATATCCTCCTAAAATAGCTAAAACTACAAACAAACTAAAAACTACTTCCAAAAATATTCAGCTTTGCTATTAATGAGTTTTTTGGGTTCATTGAGAACATGGTTGTTGTTCAATAATAAAATTAATCCTCAAAAATACAACTTCCCTAATAATTCTGCACTCCCTGTATATATATATATACACACACAAAAACAATTAAATTTTATTCATAAAAAATATAAAAATATTACCTTTTTAGTTTTAGATTCAGACTTTATCAGCAATATTACAATTATTCAAAAAATAATTTTTATGACTCATTATTTACTCATGAATTTTTTTTTCAATATTGGGAATTTCTTCTCGACAACATTTTCATTTTATTCCTGATATACTGTAACTAAAAACATTAAAAAGCTATTTATAATAAATGAATTGTTTTTTTTTCCTTGCAAGATTGAGAAATTAATCTCAAAATGCTTGTAATTTTTGAATATTACAATATTTCCCGAAATGATTCTAGTTTCTCTTAATGTGAAAAAATTATTCTAAAAAGAATTAGGAGGTCGTACTAACTGGCTGCAGGAGCTGAACGCTCTCGCTGAAGTTCCCCATGAAGGTGAGTGTGCTGATTCGCTGACAGAGTCGTGGGATTTTTCCAAACCGGGCCATGAAGCGGTCTTCCTCAGAGAGCTCCAGCACGGGGCGGCCATCAAGCTCGTAATTCTGGATCAACTTCAGCTCGTAGTCGGACGGGATGAAACGCTCCAACTGCTCCAGAAAATCCAGACTTAATGCCTTCAGATTATACCTGAGAGAGAGAGAGAGAGAGAGAGAGAGAGAGAGAGAGAGAGAGAGAGAGAGAGAGAGAGAGAGAGAGAGAGAGAGAGAGAGATAGAGAGAGAGAGAGAGAGAGAGAGAGAGAGAGAGGGAGAGAGAGAAATAGAAATAGAGAGAGAGAGAGAGAGAGAGAGAGAGAGAGAGAGAGAGGGAGAGAGAGAGGGAGAGAGAGGGAGAGAGAGAAATAGAAATAGAGAGAGAGAGATAAAGAAAGAAAAATAGAGAGAGAGAGAGAGAAAGAAAGAAAGGGAGAGACAGAGAGAGAGAGAGAGAGAGAGAGAGAGAGAGAGAGAGAGAAAGAGAAATAGAAATAGAGAGAGAGAGAGAAAGAGAGAGAGAGAGAAATAGAAATAGAGAGAGAGAGAGAGAGAGAGAGAGAGAGAGAGAGAGAGAGAGAGAGAGAGAGAGAGAGAGAGAAATAGAAATAGAGAGAGAGAGAGAGAGAAAGAGAGAGAGAGAGAGAGAGAGAGAGAGGGAGAGAGAGAGGGAGAGAGAGGGAGAGAGAGAAATAGAAATAGAGAGAGAGAGATAAAGAAAGAAAAATAGAGAGAGAGAGAGAGAGAGAGAGAAAGAAAGAAAGAAAGGGAGAGAGAGAGAGAGAAAGAGAAATAGAAATAGAGAGAGAGAGAGAAAGAGAGAGAGAGAGAAATAGAAATAGAGAGAGAGAGAGAGAGAGAGAGAGAGAGAGAGAGAGAGAGAGAGAGATAGAGATATGTTAGAAAAGATTTAAGAATCAGCATAAAGGGTAACATTTATTATTTTTTTTATTTTATTTTGCATTAAATATTTAATCTAATATTTTTCACAGAGTATAAATTGTGTTATTGTGTCAATGTGTTATTAATATTTTATGTTGGGTTCATTTTTTTAATATTTCTTAGAAATGTATTTCTTTTTTATTTTTAGGCGTACCGAATTTTTTAATTTTTTTATTTCTTTTCTACAGCAGATTTTACAGATAAAACCAGATTTTAAAATGTTTTTTATGTGTTTTTTTGTGTGTGAGACGTACATCTCAATGGCGGTGCAGATCTGGTTGGCGTCCATGCCTCCTTTGCGCAGAGTGATTGCCAGGTTTTTGGCTCGGTTTGGCTCCAGCAGGGAGATTTTACTAGATGACTTTCGTGCGGCTTTTGTTTTCAGGGTGCTGAAGTTGGAGGAAGGAGACTGAGCTTTGGTCTTGAAGAGCTCCTCGAAAGTGTCCATGTCCAGCTCCTGGAGTGTGAGACACCACAAGGAATGCACAAGATTTCTAAGATTTGTTTTCTCTCGCTGTTTAAATAATCAGTGATGGATTTGTGTGACAAATCGCAGAGAAAGGAAAATAAATGTAGTACATACTGATAAAACGTTTTCGTCATCCAGCTCGATGAAGACGGTTCCAGCGACCTGCTCGTCCTTTAACGTCTGCCAGTTAAAAAGCGGCATGCGATATTTTGTCTGGATCGGTTTCTTATCCCTCATACCTGTAACGCACACACACACCCACACATAAACACACATGCACACACGCACACATAAGGAAACACGCATGTAAGTGTATGGGAATCTTCTGTCTGGAAGGAAATCTCACCTGTTCTTAAGGTGTTCAGAGGTGGAGCAGGTGGAGGAGGAGGTGGTGGGGGAGGAGCAGGGATTGGCAGTGGGGGTAGAGTTGGAGGTGAAGGTTGAGACTGTGCACAGGAAGCACTTACGGGAACGTTTGTTTCAATAATCTCACCTACGACTGAAAAAAAAAATGCAAACATTTATGGAAATTAAATTTAAAAGATTCTTCAGTAAGAATCTAGCAATAGCAGACACACACACACACACACACACACACACACACCTTCACCTGCGTGACATAGCTGTGTATTTGAGGCCTTGTTCAGGACGTTCAGTTCCACAGATCCAGACTCGGAGCGCTGTATCTGGATGAGCCCCTGCTCCACCAGGGACTGGACCTTCTGCTCAAGCACTCTCGATAAGCGCTCTCGGTCCCTCTCTCTCTCCCTCTCCAGCTCTCTGGCCATCTCTCGTTCACGCTCTCGCTGCTGCAGGGTGGAGATTTGATTGCACGATTCACGGAGGCTCTCCTGCACGCACACACACACACACTCACACACACACACACACACACACACACACACACACACACACACACACACACAGAGGCGATGGAAGTGTAGGGCTGTAGTGATGCTGGTGCAATGGTTGTGTTGTAATGATGATGGTGGTGCTGGTGTAGTGTTATACAATGGTGTAGTGATATAGATGTAGTGGGTGTGGTATACTGGTAGTGTAGTGGTGTTGTGAGGTGGTATGCTGGTGTATTGTTGTTGTGGTGGTGTAGTAGTAGTTTGGTGGTGTGTGTTGGTGTAGTGTTGTAATGGTGTAGTTTTGTAGTGATGGGGTAGTGCTGGAGTTTTGTAGTGGTGGTGTGATGGTGTAGTGGTGGTATATTGTAGTGGTGGTGTTGTAGTGTAGTGTTGTAGTGGTAGTTTGCTGGTGTTGTAGTGTTGTATTGGTGGTGTGGTGGTGTAGTGGTGGTATATTGTTGTAGTGGTAGTTGGGTGGTGTTGTAGTGGTGGTAGTTTGGTGGTGTTGTAGTGGTGTAGTGTTGTAGTGGTGGTGTAGTGGCAGTTTGGTGGTGTTGTAGTGGTAGTTTGGTGGTGTTGTAGTGGTGTAGTGTTATAGTGGTGGTGTAGTGGTAGTTTGGTGGTGTTGTAATGGTGTAGTGTTGTAGTGGTGCTGTAGTGGTAGTTTGGTGGTGTTGTAGTGGTGTAGTGTTGTAGTGGTGGTGTAGTGGTATTTTTTTGGTGTTGTAGTGGTGTAGTGTTGTAGTGGTGGTGTAGTGGTAGTTTGGTGGTGTTGAGGTGTAGTGTTGTAGTGGTGGTGTAGTGGTAGTTTGGTGGTGTAGTGGTAGTTGTGTGATGGTGTAGTGGTGATGGGGATTGTAGGAATCTTTCTGCACACTCTGGGCCCCTTGACACCAAAGGAGACTCTTACTACTTTACTAATGTGCTCGTACCTTCAGGAGCTCCACCTCCTTAGTAGTGTGGATGAGCTGTCGCTCCAGGTTTGACACTTTCTCCATTGCTTCATTCTCACACTCCTGCAGCCTCCTGCTTAACTGCAACACACACACACACACACACACACACACACACACACACACACACACACACGTATGGCAATGATGAGGAAACTCTTAGAGATGTTAGAGAGGTATACTTAATTGTATATATTTATGTGTTTATGAGCATGTGTGTGTGTGTGTGTGTGTGTGTGTGTGTGTGTGTGTGTGTGTGTGTGTGTGTACCTCAGTGTTATTCTGCTGGAGTTCCTCTAAATGCTCCAGTAAACTGTTTTTGGTCTCTGCGTCCTCCAGCAAGGCTCCAACATCAAACAAGTTATCCAGGTACGCGTGGACCTGGACCTGTAATCTCTCACTCTCACTCACTTTTAATGTCTTAACACACACACACACACACACACACACACACACACACACACACACACACAGTATGGGTACCCAAATGCTACAACTGTGTTTTTAGTTTTTGTTCTTACTTAAATATTAGCAATGAAAATAGTGTGTGTGTGTATATGTGTGTGTGTGTTTTCCCACCTCCAGGTAATCGTCCAGTCCTAGCTGTGTAAACTCTGACTGCAGGTGAACTCTGAAGTTCATGTTTTCTACAGAATGCACCACAATATTGATAAACTGCATGCACGCCACCTAGTGGAGAAAGATGGCACTTCAAACAAAACATTTCACCATCAATGACTGAAATATGTCTACAGTTACAAATAAGATCGTTGACTTCAAAGTGAAGTCAAACGCAATCTTTATATATCATTTGGATATCTAGTTTGTTTTTAATAAAAATAAATGTCTACATGTATGATCATCACTTAACGTTCATCGCTGATATTTTGCTAACTAGATGAGTAGCTACGAGCAGCTGAAAAATTCATGGGAGCTGATTAGAAATTAAAAAAAGAAAATGAAGGCGCTTTTGACTTTTCAACGTGATGCTCTACCACCATCACCCATTTAAATGAACTCCACTTAGAGTCTGGGGGCCTTGCCTTTGCTTTCCACCACTACAGAGCCAGGGAGTAAAACCCATCTCACCATGAAGTCGATGTTACCGTCCTCGTTACGGAAATAGACCATCAGCTTTTCGAAGCGGCTCTTTTCTCCACACACCTACACACACACACACACACACACACACACACACACACACACACACAAATAAATAAATACATTAAAAATAAAATTATTTAATTAAAATACGCGCTTTTATTGCACTACCACACATGCACACCAGAGGGCAGTGTAAACCACGTGTCTAATGAGTATTGTGCACAACAGATGCACAATATTTCACACACAGGTAAAGCACAGAAATATTTTTACACTAAAACTTACACTACAAAAATGCATTTTATTCATTAAATGAAAAAATAATATGAATATGAATGAATATTCATATACATACATACATATATGATATATATATGACATATATGATATGTCATATATATATATATATATTACAGTTAATATCTATTTAAAGTGTAACAGTATTCTTAGTGTATTTTGTTTCTATATTTATGACAGTCGCAAAAGCATTTTGCTCATTGTATTTTACTTTCTTTGCATTTATAAAGTGGCACATGAAGTCATAAAGTGGACATGCACTCCCTGGTGTGTGTGTGTGTGTGTGTGTGTGTGTGTGTGTGTGTGTGTGTGTGAGTGAGTATGCACATATGAGGAATGACTGCAACAGTGTTAGCAGCTGTGTGGGGGCAACATAATGGTAGGTTATGCCACTTGTAGTGTGTTTGTTTGTTTGTGTGTGTGTGTGTGTGTGTGTGTGTGTGTGTGTGTGACAGAAGCTCCTGAATAATGCAGAAGTTGGCCTGGTGCTCTCTACCCAAACAATACCTACATTCTGTCACCACCATCACCATAAGACACCTGAACTCCCTCCTACACACACACACACAAACACACACTCTTTATCCTGTTCTCGTCCAACAGCTGGACGGCGATGCATCATAATTAAATGAAACTGCTGATTCGTTGATTAGCATTAATTCTGTGTGTGTGTGTGTGTGTGTGTGTGTGTGTAAGAGACACCCTGTCAGCATGTATGCCTGCGTGATCTTTCATTCTGCAGTATGCATTGTTAATTAGACAGCAGTGTCTAAATATTTGATTCATTTGATTCATTGTTGGCCCGATCAGATTACAAAGCTTTAAAAGCAGCTTTGATGGCAACACACACACACACACACACACACACACACACACACACTCAGAAATACTTTCAATTATTTTGCATTTAAGTTTTTAGTTACAAGATACAAAATCAAGGAAGCGTAGGTCTCAGTAACTTCTCAATAATGTTTATTAAATGTTTTTCGAGGGAGTCTCTAGTGTCGGAGATTTGTAAGCAGTGTGTCCTCGAGTGTTGTGTTCTTGACTCGGATTCTTACTCGGATCTGACTTTTCTCACCTCTTTAAAGTTGTTGAAAGCGGAGAGGATGATGTCGTGACCTCCTCGGACGAAACACACGGCGGCCAACAGCTCCAGAACCAAGGCTTTAGTTCTACAAAACACACCCACACACACAGTGACAATATTACTGTATCTTCCTGTCCTTCATTCCCACTATTTTCTGTTCTATTTTATC
>NC_083464.1:30790370-30977870 GCF_030014155.1 Tachysurus vachellii
AAGGGTTCCTAATAATCTATGACCCCTGGCACACCTCAACTGGTACTGACCACTGTCTGAGGGGCCTTCACAGATTCTGCCAAATCAGCGCTCCTAGAATCAAACTGTTAAAGCCATGCATTGTGTTCTTGCTTATGACCTCAGAACCTAGGTTGAATAACCTGAGCTAACTAGATTGACAGACCTGCCCCTGCACATTATCACATATTATACCGGCAGACTACAGAACACTGAGGTACTACAGAACACAAGACGCTGTGTGACCTAAAGTTAACCAAAAGATACAGTGGTTATACCAATCTGGGCAGAAAGTCTTGCTTCTCCTAGACATCTACACTAGGGAGCTTTTTCTTTGCATTTCTAAGCAATGGTTTATTATTTAGAAGTTGCATATTATTTCCTTGCCAACTTCATAACATGAAATTAAAGGAAGATGAAAATAGAGCAAACCTCGATGTTGCACAAAGCGGAATAAGTGGTGAAAATAGTTTGGGGACCTGGACTACAAAACCAATTTACATCATGTCCTTACTGAGTTTGCAGCTGTGCTGCAGTAAAAGTGGGACCGAGTACAGAAATGTACCATCCAGGTCAAGTACCCTATACCTGTCCAGTACCGGGTACATCAAGAATGACAGATTAGATTGTGTTTTCAGCTAGTCACTCTGGAGGTCCTCTAGATTTATCCTCTTGTTCTGTTAGATTTCATAATCATTTGGTCTACAAGCAAGGAACCTGGTAGCTGCGAAGAACTGAAATTGAAGATTGCTGCATCTGGAAGATAACAGTCTTTGCTTGTATAACCTTGAGTTTGCATAAAATCCAGAAGACCTACAGTATGATATCTAGCATGGTGGAACCATATGGTTTGGATCCACGGCGGTGCCACTAACAGCTCTGACAGCTAAAAGACAGATGTCCGAATCTCTTATGGCTCACCGGTGCACCTCTCTTATGCTAAACAGCAGTTAATTCATCAAGAATATATATCAGGATGTTCATACCTGGTCACAGACTAACTCCCACTTCTTCTCACTGTTGTACTGGTGGAGCAGTTTCATTTTATCAGGAGGAAGGTTCATGGAGTTCTAGAAAGAGAAGGTGGAAACAGTATAAGCCATTTATTTAATGGGGGTCTTGGTTTACTTGATTAGCCTAGGTTTCAAATAAAGAAATTAATAATGTTTTTATATATTTTTAGTTAGTTATCTTGGTTTACTTTATTTCTTGTCTGTCTTTGCACAGCTGTGCATATATTAAAGCAATTAAAATCCATGTTTTTTTTTTGTTTTTTTTTATGTTTATCTCCCCAGGTTGAGAAATCACTAAACTGGATAACTACCAGATTTCAATTGTTGAGCATTTCTACATAGACATTCTACTTATTATGGCTCCTAGTTTTCCCAGAGGTGGTCTGTGTTGACTGTGGATCAAGTGCGTGTATGTATGTATGTGTGTAGGAGAAGTAATTTCTCTAATGCAAACACTCATGCTGTTCATTTATTATTCAGCGAGTTGCCCTAAGAACAGGTAATACTGCGACCAGAGATGATCTACAACATAAGAAGGAGATTAGTTGAGTGTACCAAGCACACTACAAGATAAATAACCAGTCAGACAGATAGACATATACTGTAGATAGATAGAAGTTTAACCCAGTGCCAATAATTTGTTCTGCAGTTGTTTTCCTGTTTTTCAGACCAGCGATATGTTCTAAAATTAAAACTAATTAGTTCTTTAAATAATTGACACAAACATTTTATCACTTCAGTAAACAGTAGGTTTAAGTGGGTTTAAAATGGTAATACAGTAGCTCCATAAATATGGCTATACTATATGAGACATGTAAAATATTGGCTTTTTTTTTTTTTTTTTACCTGGAAGGTAAAATATCTGTTCCTGAATAAAAAAAAGTGACCTAAAGTTGCAAAACATCGACTATGAAACTCAACAAGAAAACAGACAGAAATCAAATACTAACAAATGTAAACAAATTTTGAACAAAAATATCATAAAAAATGCAAATAGCATATAAAACAAGGTAGATTTTCATTCAGAACTTTTTAAACACAGTTATTACCATGTTACTATTTGTGTTCTGACTTTGTATTGTGCTGAAACACAGACTCCTCTTCACAGAACCCGTGAACTCGCAAATCATCTTTAAACAGGTATTTACTGAGATCTGGGACGTCTCCACCCCACATTTCAACAACTCGACATCAAATGGAAGCTAAAAACAGGTTTAATATGTTTGACACATTGGCTGTTCAGGCTGAAGAATCTGAATCGCTTTTGTTCTTCGGAATTCTCAACATTTTTTTGAGGGTACCTTCTGAGGTCTGTCGAAAACCACTGAATGTAAAAGGACTGCTCATCTGATTAGGTCACTTCTATCACCAGACTTGTTTTTGTCTCGGCTGCACATTTAGTCTGTTTTTTGGGTATTTGGGTTGAGGCAAGGTTTTCTCTACTAGTTGCACAGACTTAGTTGCTGTTGACAAAAAAAAAACCTTCCCCATGGCATGATTCTACCACCACCGTGCTTCACTTCAGGTTTGGTGAGCAATTTTGGTCTCATCAATGTTGGTCTAGAGGTAATGGCTCAACCACAGATGTCACCATTAATGTAAATAAGGTGCAGAATTTGCAAACTAATCCATATACTGCTCATTGTTCTGAAATGGTTCAGTCACATAGTTGTTGCTGTCTCTGTCCACTGTTTACAGATATCTCTGCTTGTGCTGTTTAGGAAACCTGCTTGGTCAAAGCCAAATCGTTGTCAAATCATTTTAGTCACGTTACAGTGAAAGTATCGCCACCTCACAGCTCCAGGTTCCTCAGTTTGATCCTGAGACTGGACTGCTCTCTATTCCCCCTGTCCCCATGTGGGATTCCTCCGGGTTCTCCAGTTTCCTCCCACTTCCCAAAAACATGTACAGTAAGTAGAACCAAATATATACCTAATAAAATCCAGTCAGGAAACACAAACCCATGATTCTCATGTAAAACGTCCTGTAGATTTGACTTAAAATGACCTTTCAAAACAAAACTGGGCACACGCCCACACATGCTCGGATCTCATTAGCATAGTACTACAGTATGGCCTGTATTTCATATCAGATCAGTGGGAGAAGATGTACTGCAGTAACACACCCTGAGGACATCACTAACACACGTTCTTGATTTCTCATTCTGCCAAGTTCTCAATCACTCCAGACGCTCACTCACACAGACAGGTTTTTTTTAAAGTCCCCAAAATAGTTCTGTTCGTCTTTAAAAGGATATGAGGTTGGGTAGCAGGAGACAGAATCTCGAGGACAAACACAATGTCTCGCTCTCTCTGTCTGTGTGTGTGTGTGTGTGTGTAAAACACAGCGCATTAATCTTTCTTCAGCTTAGGGCTAGGGATAGATAAATAATCTCAGATCAATAAACAGATATCAGGCACAAGGTCTTTATTATTCCACACACAAACACACACACACACACACACACACACACACATCAGATGGCTGATTAATAAGTTAGGAAGACACTACGGGGTGTGCAGTAATAAAGTACATAATTAACGACACATTGGTGTCCAGACGTTCATTATTTTCCCATAATAGAAAGCCCTTAAGTGATTTACTCCTCTTATACCTCAGCAATTTGGTGACGGTAACAGTTTTATACAGTAAACACTAACACAGCATGCTTTTTGTCTGTTTAGGGTTATATGTAACGTTGTGGAAGATCCACGACACAGAGTTATTTCTTATCACTTACATTATGGAACTTAAACAAACAAACAACAACAACAACAAATGCAGCGAAACTGGAGATTCCGTCTTTCAAACATTTTACATATTGATTATGTATAAGTTTGTTTTAGTTCTTACTACAGAAACAAGCTAGAGTTCAGATTTTGACCATAACTTTGGATTACCTGCAAAAAAACCCCAAAAAGTTAAAAATAAATACATAAATCCCCAAATAAATACATAAATCCCCTATTTGCTGGTTACAGATATAATCTTGTTTAAGGTTCTAATACAGGATGAAATCAAACCTGTTGTTGGACTCAGACTTTAAATCCTTATGTAACAAACCACTCGGAGGAACAAAAACTGCAGCGGGGTATAAAAATCCACTGGTTATAAAACATCCGGAACCATATTTCACTCCATTAACTGATTGGGCCCTTTGGATAATTAAGCGTAGGTCTCTCTTGAATAATCCGTTCTACTAATCTCCAATGAGAGTCTATTGACTATGAAGCATTCTGTAAGCGTTTGTTTGGTTACGCTAACCAGGCACTTTATCGGGAACACCTGAAGACCTGTTTGTTCATGAGTGACAACCATTCCTCCTGAAGGGTTTTGTGCATTCCAGGAGGTTTTTTAGCTCAGTGGGATTTTTTTGGGATGACACAGATTGGCAGCATCAAAATCACTTCAGATTCAGTAATGAAACTCGTTGTCTAAGAGAGAAGGGTTCAGTTTGGTCCATTGGAGCACCACAAAGAAAAAAATTATGAGCAGTACTGAGTAGCACACCGGCTTGATTTATGCGTTTTGGTTAGCGCTGGGACAAGATGACATGATTAATATGGAAAGCAGCACAGAAATAAAAAGCTAACTGAAAAGGCCCGATGACAGCAAATACCTATCTGTGCCATAAGCGAGCTATATGATAGCATGAAGGTCGTTGTTGAATTTAGTGTTAATAATCCTGAGGACTGATGTACTGATTATACCCAACGAGTAGAATATATACACACCATATTTACACATAGTCTCAGAGTTCACTCATTTGTACCCTCATTAGTGGTTGATTATTTTATAATATTTCTTCATCAGGTGTTTTATTTCGATTGACTTCTTTATGATGTCATCTTCTCATGTTACAGAATGCACGCATACAGCATTTCTGGCACGTTGAGATTACGATGCTGTCGTCACACTATCGCTGCGGTACATATTATAAATACCTCCACAGAGACGATCTGATGATCTTCAGTGGATCCTGCACGATACAATCCTGTTTTGCATACACATGCATGCTTTGGAGCTCTATAACACTAGTTAGGTTCCTCTTCAACATTTTGGTATGCAAATATTGGTTTGCACATACTGTACAGAAGCAGGTTTAAAATAGCAGGAAAAATGTTTTTCCTTTGCTGCGCTTGACATGGTAATGAATGTTTTGTCAATATTTGAAGAAATATACATATGTTCAACTGAAGAGTTGCCACTTTTATTGGAAAAAGAAAATTCTTATTAACATAAAAAGATGAATGGCATAACAGGAACATCACACAACATTAAAGATGCATTGAGCAAGATGTTTATTCTGGACTTTGCTTTCATACTGAATCGGGGTGAATCACACAATCACACAATCATCACCTACTGTATCATAAAAAGACATTCTGGTCCCTCTTACAGGACAGTAAAGTAGCACCTAGTTTGGGGTAGGTTTTTAGGCAAACATCATACGTATTCATGGAAACGTGAAAAGCAAATTTCACAAACGGCAACTTTAAGGTGCTTAAGTGGAATTGGGATTTTTCTTATGTTCTTTGTGGTACTCACCAGCACTGAGCTGAACCTCTCCTCCAGCTCCTCCTCTGAAGGCAAGGGCAGTTTAGGTCCAGGAGGTTGTTTCAAACCACCAAGGCTGGATGAGTTTTGGGCCCATTTAACTTCTCGGCTGGGCGACACCTCCATGCCGCCTGAAGCGTTCCCCATGGTTCTTTAAATCACTCGTGCAACCTCATGCACGTGTGATGTGCTGAGATGTGGATGTGTCTCTGCTAGGCTCATTCACACACGAGAACCCAGGAGAACCATGACATCCACTCCAGAGGTTCAAGTCATGAACTGTTATGGACTATTCCGCCTTTAAAGAGCACCATCCTTCACAAGACACCTCTACCTGGAGTAATGAAGAAATAAAGACAGCTCAAAAGTCACATGTTTAATCTGACTGGAACTAAATCTCATCTAACATCCAGTCTTTGTGTGTAATCTCCCATTAGAGTAAATGATATAATAAAATAAATAAATAAATAAATAATTCAATAATGAAAGAGTGTCAGTTAGAGGAGAGATCCAGATGATCCAGCATTACTCTGAACTCATTCACTCTGCGCCAGAATATACACAGCCAAGCCAGCTTGCAAGGACACCCCTGGGTCCTAGTGCTGTCGCGTTGTTCTTCCTGCAGTGTGTGAAGTTGCTCGAGCTCCTTGGAGTTCGCCTATAATGTTGTTGTTGTTTGTGGGCGTGGCTTACGGGCCAGTTTAAGTATACACAGATTTCAGCCCATTATACATTATGAAACTCTGCAAAAATTAATTTTAATTTTTACGTTTAATTATTATTAGTGCCAGTTATGTTTTTATATTTCACTTTTTCAACAGCATTTTACCAACACGTATTAAGTTATGTTAATAAATTATCGAAATCTTTCACATTTAGAGATACAGTAAACGTGGAATGTTTTTGTCACTTTAACTCTGGACTTGCACAGCATAGTGCCACTTTATACACACCATACTGCACATGGACACTTTAAGGACAATAACAAAATCATTTTTAATTTTGTACTGGGGGGGCTTAGTGGTTAGCACGTTCGCCTCACACCTCCAGGGTTGGGGGTTCGATTCCCGCCTCCGCCTTGTGTGTGTGGAGTTTGCATGTTCTCCCCGTGCCTCGGGGGTTTCCTCCGGGTACTCTGGTTTTCTCCCCCGGTCCAAAGACATGCATGGTAGGTTGATTGGCATCTCTGGAAAATTGTCCGTAGTGTGTGATTGCGTGAGTGAATGAGAGTGTGTGTGCCCTGCGATGGGTTGGCACTCCGTCCAGGGTGTATCCTGCAGAGGTGGGAGTAAGTCACGCATGTGCAAGTCACAAGTAAGTCTCAAGTCTTAACCTTCAAGTCTCAAGCAAGTCCGAGTCATTTTTTGTGAGAGTCAAGTCAAGTCAAGTCAAGTCATAGCTTTATGTCAAGCAAGTCAAGTCAAGTCGTAACTTGAGTCAAGCAAGTCACTGGCAAGTCATACAGATGTTTGATGTTTGATGGGGGGGGGAGATGATTGAAGTGAGTGTAATTTATTAAACGGATAGTTCACCTAAAAATGAAAATTCTGTTATCATTTTCTCACCCTCATGATGTTACAAACCTGTATAAATTTCTTTGTTTTGATGAACACACATGTAGATATTTTGAGGAATGTTTGTAACCAAACCATTTATGAGCCCCATTCACTTGTATAGTGGGAAAAAAGAATACTGTAGAAGTGAATGGGGCTCATGAATGGTTTAGTTATAAACATTCCTTTAATATCTTCCTCCGTGTTCATCTAAACAAAAAAATGTGTACAGGTTTGTAACATCATGAGGGTGAGAAAATTACGAAAGATTTTTATTTTTTATTTTTGGGTGAACTGTCCCTTTAAATTGAATGTGTGTGCGTGTGCATGCGAGACAAGAATATGACTGTGCTTGCAACTCTGAAGTTTTTTTTATTTTTATATATGTGCATCCCCATATACGATCCATACGCTTTTCACTCAAAGCCTAACACTGAAGACCAATTACAAGTGCTATTGCAAAACAGCTGACATTCCCAACCATTTACACTACATTGTGCTGCAAAAAAATTTAATTTGATAGAACTTTATCATTCAATTGTGAGCGATGTGGTCGCATTCTGCTGTTCTTCTCTTCTCATCTTGCACAAAATCCCGGTACCCGAACTTAATAATTTTTAGTGTAGCGCCTTCCATGTTTCGTCACGACTGTTAAGGTTTATTAGTTAGTGCGCGCGCTCCCTCTGCTTGCCTGCTGCGTCACGTGGTTATATTACGCTCTTGTGTGTGTTTAAAAACAGATTTAAAAACAAGTTAAAACAAAAAAACAAGTTATTTCGAGTCATTTAACTCAAGTCCGAGTCAAGTCTCAAGTCATGAATGTCAAGTCAAAGTCAAGTCGAGTCTTTTTTTAATATTTGCCAAGCAAGTCTCAAGTCTCAAATGTGCGACTTAAGTCCGACTCGAGTCGAGTCATATGACTCGAGTCCCCATCTCTGGTATCCTGCCTTGATGCCCGATGACGCCTGAGATAGGCACAGGCTCCCCGTGACCCGAGGTAGTTCGGATAAGCGGTAGAAAATGAATGAATGAATTTTTTACTGCCGATATCCTTTCACATATAGTTTCATATATTTTCTATAGTTTATACTTTTTATTTATCTACCTCCTTTTGGTTTTATTTTTATCCTTAATTCTATCTTTCTATGTTTGAATACCGGACAGACGAAAAAAGCATTTGACTGCATGTCGTACTCTGTATGTAAGTGTATGTGACAAATAAAATTTGATTTGAATGGGTAACATTGTTAAGGTGGTGATGTTTAAGCTGTAGCAGTGACCCCTGGTGGACAGGTTCTATTATTGCAGGCGCTATGCATTTTTAACTATATACTCACAAATAAATAAATCAATGTATTTATTTATAAATGAATATATATTTTACTTGTCCATCTATCTGATTTCTCCATTAAAAATGTTTATTTACGACTGTACACTAACTGAACCAAAGGAAGTGTGGCGGAACGAGTCGCCTAGAATCGATTTGTGGATGTTTGGACTGGATGTGCCGACTCCTTCGAAGCTTCACATCATCTAAGAAAGTTAAGATACCCAGCAATATTTTCTTTTAAAATTATAGTTACAACCATTAAAATAACATGTAGCTAACGTAATACACTACTACATGAGGCTGTTTTTCGCGAATTTGTTATCTTTCTCTTCCAAACAGCTGCTGGAATCGTTTAAAGCAGAGGTATTCAACTAAAATTTAAGAGGTCCAGTAAGAGAAAATTTCTTGAAGCAAAGGTCTGGAAGATCATAATGTCTAAGTAGTTAATGTGATATATATGTAAGTAGCCTAGTAGTTGTATCAACATCTGCAATCAATCAGCACCTGATTGTGAAATCAAATATATTCAGTACAATTCAAAAACCTTTTGACAGTATTTATTGTCACGTAACATAGAACTGAACATATGTATGATTGTAGACATGTATAACGTTCTCTCATTAAATAAATAAAAGTAGGGCTACATTTAAAAATAAGAGAAAATAAATAAAATGTGAAAATTGTGTATGTTTAAATAAAGTGCTTCTTCTTCTTCTTCTTTCGGCTTTTCCCTTCAGGGGTCGCCACAGCGAATCATCTCTCTCCACCTAACCCTATCTTCTGCATCCTCAACACTTGCACCCACTAGCTTCAAATCCTCATTAATTACATCCATATACCTCCTCTTTGGCCTTCCTCTTTGCCTCCTGCCTGGCAGCTCCATGTCCAACATTCTCCTACCAATATACTCACTCTCCCTCCTCTGAACATGTCCAAACCATCTTAATCTCGCCTCCCTAACTTTGTCCCCCAAACGTCCAACATGGGCTGTCCCTCTGATGTACTCGTTCCTAATCCTGTCCAATCTTGTCACACCCAAAGAGAACCTCAACATCTTCAGTTCGGCTACCTCAAGCTCTGACTCCTGTCTCTTCTTCAGTGTCACTGTCTCTAAACCATACAGCACGGCCGGTCTCACCACTGTCCTGTACACCTTCCCCTTGATTCTTGCTGATATTTTCCTATCACACAGAACTCCTGACACCTTTCTCCACCTCTTCACCCTGTAACCTTACTATTCCACTTCCCTCCCTTTCATTCACACACATGTACTCAGTCTTACTACGACTGACTTTCATTCCTCTTCTCTCCAGCGCAAACATCCACCTCTCCAGGTTTTCCTCCACCTGCTCCCTGCTCTCACTACAGATCACAATGTCATCTGCAAACATCATCGTCCAAGGAGACTCCTGTCTGACCTCCTCTGACAACTGGTCCATCACTATAGCAAACAGGAAGGGGCTCAGAGCCGATCCCTGATGCAGTCCCACCTCCACTGTAAACTCCTCTGTCTGACCTACAGCACACCTCACCACTGTCCTGCTCCTCTCATACATGTCCTGCACCACTCTCACATACTTCTCTGCTACTCCTGACTTCCTCATACAGTACCACAGCTCTTCTCTTGGCACCCTGTCATACGCTTTCTCTAAGTCTACAAACACACAGTGCAACTCCCTCTGACCATCTCTATACTTCTCCATCAACATTCTCAGAGCAAAAATTGCATCTGTTGTGCTCTTTCTCGGCGTGAAGCCATACTGCTGCTCACAAATTTCCACCACCTTCCTTAACCTAGCTTCCACTACTCTTTCCCACAACTTCATTGTATGGCTCATCAACTTTATCCCCCTATAGTTGCTGCAACTCTGCACGTCACCCTTATTCTTAAAGATCGGCAATAACACACTCCTTCTCCATTCCTCAGGCATCCTCTCACTTTCTAATACCCTGTTGAACAAACTAGTTAAAAATTCCACTGCTGCCTCTCCTAGACACTTCCAGACCTCTACCGGGATGTCGTCAGGGCCAACTGCCTTTCCACTTTTCATCCTCTTCAAGGCCTTCCTGACTTCATCCTTTCTAATCTTATCTACTTCCTGTTCCACAAAGTTCACCCCTTCTACTCTTTTTTCCCTCTGATTTTCCTCATTCATCAGCTCCTCAAAGTATTCCTTCCATCTCCTCTGTACACTCTCCTCACTTGTGAGCACCCTTCCATCTCTATCCTTAATAATTCTAACTTGCTGCATATCCTTCCCATCTCGATCCCTCTGTCTAGCTAACCTGTACAAGTCCTTCTCTCCTTCTCTAGTGTCTAACCTAGTGTACAACTCGTCATATGCCTTCTGCTTGGCCTTAGACACCTCCCTCTTCACTCTGCGCTGTAACTCCTTGTATTCCTGTCTATTCTCTTCAGTCCTGTCCATATCCCACTTCTTCTTGGCTAATCTCTTCCTCTGGATACTATCCTGAACTTCCTCATTCCACCACCAAGTCTCCTTATCTTCTTTCCTCCTTCCAGATGACACACCCAGCACCTTTCTCCCTGTCTCCCTGATCACTTCTGCTGTAGTTTCCCAGTCATCCGGCAGCACTACCTGACCACCCAGAGCCTGCCTCAACTTCTGTCTAAATTCCTCACAACATTCCTCCTTTTTCAGCTTCCACCACTTAGTTTTCTTCTCTATCTTTGACCTCTTCCTCTTACAGACCATCAGAGTCATCCTACACACCACCATCCTATGCTGTCTGGCTACACTCTCTCCCACTACCACTTTACACTCACTAATCTCTTTCAGATTGCCTCTTCTACAAAGGATGTAGTCTACCTGTGTTCTCCTACCTCCACTCTTGTAAGTCACTCTATGTTCCTCCCTCTTCTGAAAATACGTGTTAACCACAGCCATGTCCATCCTCTTAGCAAAGTCTACTACCATCTGTCCTTCAAGGTTCCTTTCCTTAACTCCAAACTTGCCCATCACCTCCTCATCACCTGTGTTCCCCTCACCAACATGTCCATTAAAATCCGCTCCTATCACCACTCTCTCACCCGTGGGAATACTCTCAATCACCTCATCGAATTCACACCAGAATCTCTCTTTCTCCTCTAACTCACAACCTACCTGCGGGGCATAACCACTAACAACATTCAACATCACCCCTTCAATCTCTAACTTCAGACTCATCACCCTGTCTGACACTCTCTTCACCTCCAGAACATTCCTCACAAACTCCTCCTTCAGGACCACACCTACCCCATTTCTCTTACTATCCACACCATAATAAAACAGCTTGAATCCTGCTCCTATACTACGAGCCTTGCTACCCTTCCACTTGGTCTCCTGTACACACAGTATATCCACCTTCCTTCTCTCCATCATATCAGCCAGCTCTCTACCTTTCCCTGTCATAGTACCAACATTCAGAGTCCCTATTCTCAGTCCTACACTCTTACCTTTCCTCTTCTCTCTCTGTCTGTGCACTCTCCTCCCTCCTCTACTCCTTCGACCAACAGTAGCCCAATTTCCACCGGCGCCCTGTAGGTCAACGGCGTCGATGGCGGTCGTTGTTAACCCGGGCCTCGACCGATCCGGTATGAAATTATTACTGACAACTCGCATGGTTAGATTTGGCAATGTTTTATGCCGGATGCCCTTCCTGACGCAACCCTCTCTATTTATCCGGGCTTGGGACCGGCACAGAAGTCACTGGACTGTGACCCCCATGGCTAGATTTTTAAATAAAGTGCTTAACTTTCCCTTTTATATCTCAGTGAGAGAACTGAGCTCTAGCTTGGCTTGCCAGGATGTTAAACCTGGGGCTTGTTTCAGAAAGCGGGTTAAGTGAAAACTCTGAGTATGTTAACCCTGAAATGAAGGAAACTCTGGGTTTTCCGTTTCAGAAAGGGAGGTAAGTTAAACCCGAGAAAGCAGGTTAAGTTAAGCCCGTTTCTGAAAGAGAGGTAACTTATACTCAGAGTCAGTTACCATAGTAACTTACTCTGTGAACCTAACCTGGGGCCTATTGCACAAAACTAGGATAAGGGATTAAGCCGGGATATTTTGGTGATCCTGGCTCAATTTATCCGTGATCCGGTTGCACTAAAGCTGTATTAGGGGGCGGTACAATGTTATGGTATAAATTACCATGGAGATTTATTCTGTGGAGCTAGCCTGCTCCAGACCAGGCTAAGTTCTAGGATCTATTTAATCTCATCCCTTATTTCAGTCAGCAGTCACCACAAACGGAAACCAATAGTTATTCCACTGCCCACTATATATTGTTATCACATTTAACTAGACCCACTGTTATTATTTAATCCTTTGTGATCATTAATTTCAATCATTTTGGATATATGATGATTTTTAGATGATGTTGCTATCATTAGATAATTTACAGTTTCCCATAGACTATAAGGCTGTATATAAAATGATAGAATATTAGGGCCATAGATAAAAAAAAAGAAAATTCAGACTTTGAGAATGAAGTCTTTAATAATATTGTAACCCGTCATTTTAGAGGAGGACAGTTGTTAAAATGACAGCTGTGGGGCATTTCGTGGAATTGTTCTTCAGCATGGTTTCACAAACAAGGACATACTTAATCTTTTGGCACATCAGCATATTGTCATAAGTATCAGGACTGTAAAAAGTATATGCATCTTTTCTGCAGAAAGAACCAGCCTCATAAATTTGACTTTTTCCTTCTTCCTCAGTGTGGCCCTAATACTCTGTCATATAAAATATACATTCCATATAATATAAAAACACAAAGTGTAACATTATGTTCCTTTATTGAATAAGGATAAAACAAAGCAGGTAAACCATCGGCTCCTTTCGAAACTGAAGTCAAATAGTGACTCTACAAGATGGAAAGCACAGAATCAAAGCATATTATACAACAAAAGGATAAATACACATTCAAAAAGGTCTGTATATAACACACCCCGCATGTCTGCTCACTGAAAAAAAATTGAAAGTACACATACTAACTAAAATAATTCAACACATATTGGTCCCTCAGCAGCCGACCACTGTCGTCATCAGGGAAGATTGCCGGATTGTCCCAGTCCATGGCTGGTGGCACTCTGGGGGCCCTCTCCTTCCTCAGGCAGGCCACATTGTGGAGGACAGCACAAGCCACAGTGTCACATGCCCTCACAGGGCTGAGCCTTAATTTGTGAAGGCAGTGAAAGCGTGCCTTCAGGAGGCCAAAGGTCATTTCAACTCTGGCCCTGGTCCTGGCATGGGCATGGTTGTAGGCCTGCTGTGCTTCCTGGGGGTCTGTGAAAGGTGCCAGGAGACAAGGCTGGCAGCCATACACCCTGTCTCCCAGCAACACACCAGAGAATTCACCTGTCAACACAAAATCTCATCATTACTACCTCATAAACACAGTGATATTCTTGACACAGCCATGATGTAAAAAGTGGACCATTTTGGCCCGGTCATGTTTAATCTACATCACACACCACCCATCCACCCATCCACCCACCCACCCATCCACCCATCCACCCACCCAACACACACACACACACACACACACACACACGAAAAGAGACACTTTCTTTATCACACAAAATATTCAATGGAGTCAGTGAGCAAGCGACCTTGGGTCCTTTGAAAGGCGCTATATAAATTAAACTGATTATTATTATTAGCTCATCTATTTATTCAATTCAATTGTATTTTATTTATATAGTGCTTTTCACAATTGTTTCATTGTTTCAAAGCAGCTTTACATTAATAAAAGCAGGAGAACACACAGAAAAATCGGTGGACAACATAAGAAGCAGAGTACAACGGCTAAGATTAAACCGTACTTGTGAGCGTAGTAATAATGTAAGGCTTTGATCATTTACAGTATCAAAGCCTTATACAGTGTGATGGAGTTACTTTACACAATTTCACTCATCTGCAGTTCATTTCAATTAAAAATTCAAACGCTTCATAACGGGCACGGTGGCTTAGTGGTTAGCACGTTTGCCTCACACCTCCATGGTTGGGGGTTCGATTCCTGCCTCCACATTGTGTGTGTGGAGTTTGCATGTTCTCCCCGTGCCTCGGGGGTTTCCTCGGGGTACTCCGGTTTCCTCCCCCAGTCCAAAGACATGCATGGTAGGTTGATTGGCATATCTGGAAAAATTGTCCGTAGTGTGTGAGTGAATGAGAGTGTGTGTGTGAGTGAATGAGAGTGTGTGTGTACCCTGTGAGGGGTTGGCACTCCGTCCAGGGTGTATCCTGCCTTGATGCCCAATGACGCCTGAGATAGGCACAGGCTCCCTGTGACCTGAGGTAGTTCGGATAAGCGCTAGAAAATGAATGAATGTTTCATAATCAGAGTACAACTGCATTTTTGGAGATGTGAATTAACTATTTGGATTGTAATTGTGATGTTTTTAGCCGAGCGGTGAGTGTGTTATTGTGCACTACTTACGCATTCAGGCAGTCTGCAATACTTTGCCACGCTTTTTTCTCTTTGCTTTATCACTGTGGCGGTGTTGCCTTTCTTCTTAATAATGTCTTTTACCTCCTTGTATGCCTCCATGAGGATTTGTGCCTCCGACAGGGAAAAGTACGCCGCTCTAGTTGCCATGGTGAATCAGTGAATCTGTGATCGGTGGCGGGTCTGTCTGAGTAAGCCGTGAGCGCGCACATATCCAGGATTTGTTTCACCTGGCTTGATGAATCCGTGTCTGCTCATCCTGGCTTGGTCTTTGTGCAACCAATTAAGCCCGGATGCACTTGTTTTGGATTCATTGAGCTCAGCTCAGTCATTTATCCTGGATGTCTTAATTCTACTTTTGTGCAACGGGCCCCTGGTCGGGAGCAGGTTTTCTTCAGTAAACCCAGAGTTTCTTTCGGTAGCCTCCACTTTTTTTTGCCCACATTTCAGTTACGCAGTTCGCAGCAAAGCGAATGTGGGATGTGGTAGCTCAGTAGTTAAGGTGTTGGACTACTGCTCAGAAGGTCAGGGGTTCAAATCCCAGGTCCACTAAGGTTTATGTGGACACAATTGCTCAGTTGTATAAAGGGGTCTGCTAAATGTAAAATAAAGGAAATGATGTGTCCTTATATGGACGATCCTGTTGATGAAGAGTCTGTATTAATTTTTTTGAGCCCGGAGTGGATTTTTGTCACATACCTATGCATTTTTATTTGAGCGATACCGTTTTTCTTTACAGTCAATAAGATCCATAATCTCATCCATCCTTACATCAGCCATCGCGACCGTGCTCTTACATCCGAGCTGATACTTTGCGTTACCTTAAGTTTCTTTGCAAATGGTAGTTTTGTGTAGAACATCGGGGATGCAGAACATATTAGTAAGGCTACTGTTGGCAGAGCGGTCAGGAAAGTGTGTCTCGCTCTTAAGCGCTTTCTGACAATTTTTGTGTTTCCTGATAAAATAAAATACTGTTCTTCCAGTTTCACCTCTGATATTATAACAGTTGGGAATTTACTCTAAAACAGTTCTTAATTACTAACTACAAATTACATCTTCAACCAGTCTAATTAGATTAATTAATGTATTAATTATAAATGTAATAATTACTATCTCTAGAAAGTATTGGTCTACTTACTAATTTGGTCTATTTACTTATTAATTACTTTCTAAATCTCAAATCAACCTCAACCACTTGAACAATAAGGAGAGACAAGAAATAAACAATATACAACTGCATGAATTATCCTTGAATTGCACAGTGTGTAACTAGAGGGAGAAGTTTACATTAAAAATATTTAAAAAAAAAAACAACTTTTAAACGTATATACAATAGTGTATATATGTATGTGTATATATATATATATATATATATATATATATATATATATATATATATATATATATATATAAAATACATTTTTAAAATTCACTTTTTAAAATTTGATGTTAAATCCACTATAGTTGCATACAGCAGTGTTGCTTTTTTTTTTTTTAATACGTGTTCATATTCTCCATATGCTTGCCTAAGCACTTCCGGTTCTGCTGGCGAGAAATATGCAGACTTTTCTTTTGTTCTTTTTCTTTCTGTTGCCATGGTGACTCGTTATATCTGCGCTCCATTGATAATGGCTTTTTTTAGTTGTAGTGCACGCGCTTAACTCAGAGTCAGTCAACTTAGAGTTGATAAAACTAACTCTTTTCAGCTGTTCTGTAACCGAAAACTCAGAGTTTCCCATCTCTGGGTTTGTCAACTCAGAGTTCAAGTTTAAACTCAGAGTTTGTTAAACCTCCTTTCTGAAACAGGCCCCTGTACAATTTTGCTCTTGAGGAAGTTTGTATCAAACCGGCAGCCCTTCGTACTACTCAGTTCCCTTGAAGTCTTAAAAAGGTTGGTGACCCCTGGTTTAAAGTAAGCGCTGCTTTTCGCGACGCCACTTGGACGATACCAACTTGTGTAACGGAGAGGAGTGGGTCTTTTAGTAATTTATCCGATTTATTATCTCATATTGACTCATAATTGTTTGTCAACACCTGTGTTGTAATGTAACGAAGTATAAATACTTCGTTACCGTACTTAAGTAGAAATTTCACGTATCTGTACTTTACCTCACTATTTAAATTTGTCAACTTTCACTTTTACTCCACTACATTGTCTAGATAAAATGTATACTTTTACTCCGCTATATTTCCACTAAGCATCTTCGTTACTCGTTACTACAAAATAAAAAAAATAAATTAAATAAATAAATAAATAAATAAATAATAAAATTGCGACTGCAATAAGGGAGGTTTGGCGAATCACTGCTCCTAGATTGCATGACGCAGCTCCGCACGCTCTATTTCAGCGTAATGTGGCCAAAAGGAGGCGGAAGCACAACTGAACCTGAGCCACAACAGAGCCACATTTTTTACTGTGTTACCACAAAAAGCCACATCATACACATGGGCACACATGAACATCACCTTTTTTCCCTGCCATTTTGAGAGCGAACTTGACACAAATTGTTTACTCAAATGATCTTGCTCCTACTGGGAAACTTTGAGGTATTTTCATCCCACTCACATGCGCGTTTGACGAAAATACCGTATTTAACTCAAGCGAAGCGAACACGCACAATAAAAAGACACAAACTTCTATATGAACGTAAGAACCGCATGAAACCGGACAAAGAGCCGCATGCGGCTCGGGAGCCGCGGTTTAGCCACCTCTGTCGTAGACGACCACCCCGACGATAGTGATGAACAGGGTGAAGAAGATAACGTTTTACACACGTGGCCGTATTTGCAAGAAATGTTTCTGTACATTGGAATGAAAGATTCTTCCTACCGGATGAAGAGCCTCTTATGCCTACCGAAAATCACTGAAATTTTACTTTTTACTTTTACTTCAAATACTTAAGTACATTAAATATCAGAAAATTACTTTTGATACTTAAGTACAGTAAATATCAGATACTTTAAGACTTTTACTTGAGTAATATTCTAAAAGGTGACTTTCACTTCTACCAAAGTCTTTTTCTAGTACGATACTTGTACTTTTACTCAAGTATTGCTTTCTAGTACTTTATACAACACTGGTCAACACCAATAATGTTATAAAATAAATTAATACTACATATATTTAGCTGATCATGACATAAATATTAGGACGTTGTACAGTAATTGTTAGTTCTAATTAATGGGAGACTTTAACCCCCCACCACCACACACACCCGGAAACAACGCCCATAAATCTACAAGAAGTTACATTTATTTATTCCTGTATTACCGCAGCAGTTTTCCAACACGAATGACGCTATTAATTAATGATTAATATCTTACCAGATTTATAGTAACACTATATGTAGAACGAATTCCATAAATATAAAATGTAAATGTATTTAGCGTGGTGGTTTTAAAGCTGTATAGAGCGACCCCTAGTGGACAAATCAGCTACTGTAGACGCCATAATTTTTTAGCTATAAGAAAAATAAAGAAATAAAATAATGCTAGCACTGAACAGCATTTTAACACCATTTGAAACTTATCATCTTATGAATCTGTTGAATTCATTCGGTCAGAAAGCAGTGTTTGGTCATTAGATATTAATACATGTTATTAATAATGATAATGTCTGATTTTGTAGCACATGACACACCAGCTAGTGATAGAATCACACCAGGTCAATTCAGATCAAATTTATTCGTACAATTTGTTTCCTTTGTTTTTTGTCATTTGTTTTACTTTTTGTTTGTTTTCTTGCTGTAATATTATGAATGTTTTTAAAGCACTGGACTTTTTTCTCCTTCTTTGATCATTTTTTAGGATTTGTGTCACTTGTGTCACTTGCATCATTTGTGTACAATGAATAATTTGATTGTGTTAATATTTTATTTTCTTTTTATATCACTAGCAGGTTATTTATGAGGTAAAGTCCTCATTGTTCAATTGTTCTTCCAGTTATTCCAGTTCTTCCTGCTTCAGAACAAGTTTACTGGATTTACATTTTTGTTTTTACTCATTTACTTCACTTTCATTTCTTGCGTCCTGCTCATTTTCCTGGAAATCAGTCACACATACTATTTACCTCAAAGTTTTTGTGGATCACAGGTTTGTGTGTGTATGAGATATTATTATTGTCTATTTCACTGTAGGTTTTCTGTGCTTCTAGACATGAATATGGATATTAATTAAAGATCAATTAAACCAAACCTTCCCATATTGATTCTAATATTTTCTTATTATCTTTTGTCCCTGCGCTCCAGACCTTGAAAAGTTATTAAATTCAAAGTTTCAAACATTCATTCAATTCAATTTATTTGTATAGCACTTTAACAATTCACATAGTCTCAAAGCAGCTTTACGTCTGTATTGAAACAGAATGAAAATTTTTAAGTTTAATAAAAAAAAAATAAAATAAAAAAAAAAGAAAATGCTATATATCTAATATACAGTATATATTCCCTAACAAGATATCCATGAGATGAAACAAGGAAGAAACATTGAGAGGAACCAGACTTGGAAGGGAACCCACCCTTATTTGGGTGACAATTTAATAATGTTCTTTCCTCAACAATTTGTAGTGGAATTAAGCAACCGATGGCTCCTGAGGAACTAACAGGTCTGCACAAAGATTCCAGGTGACCCCGTCCACAGCAGTCCCATGAATCCCAGGCTGTAAATGCAGATCTATCCCCATTAAAATCATAAAACATATATTCATATGGGCTACATTATGTCAGGTGGTTGCTAATTTGTTGCTAGGTGATGACTGTTGGTGGGATCATTATTATTATTATTGTTACTGTCTCTTTCAAGTCAACACAGTTATGTTAGATTATCCATCAATCAGCCATAACATTAAAAACCACTGAAAGGTGACCTGAATAATATTGACTATTGTGTTAAAAATGGCTCCTATCAAAAGGTGTGATATATTAGGCAAGAACACACCATGATTAATCACCAAGTTGTGCATTGGAATTCTGAGGCATGAACACATTTCTAATGAAGTTTGGTATAAATAACAGTTAAAAAAATGGATGAGCAGGTCATGTCCATTCAGGTAACCTGTAAAGTGAAAAAATGGATCACAGGATTATTAATATAATAATTATTAGTACATGTAGAAGACTTTTTTTTTTTTTACAGTAAGACAATATTTAGAGTAAGTAATAAAAAACATGCATTAACATTTTTCTCAATAAAAAAAACACAATAAATTAAATAACTACAGTTCAATGCAGTTTGGATCTTTAAGTCTCTGAGAAAAGAGAGAATAAAAAACACACCCTAAAAAACATTGTAGAACAAGTCAGAGATATCTTGTCAAACCAGTTCAACAGGATGCTGCACTGCACTATCATTTTTATAGAAAGAGGGAGAGAGGGAGGGAGGGAGAGAGAGAGAGAGAGAGAGAGAGAGAGAGAGAGAGAGAAAGAGAAAGTAACTAGGCTTGATTATAGTCAAATCACAGACAAAAATGTCTTTTACATACTGTAATGACTTGCCGTTTTCTACGATTCTATTCTATATTTACTGTGAAAATAAATCAGTGATCTAGACATGATACAAGACATGATATTCGTATAATGTTCACATCAAACATCAGAATACTTAGAAGTCTTATAGTTGTTGGTGCCAGAAATGTTAGTAATAAGTACTAAGTTATGTAAATTTTAAGGCAAATGTCCTCCATCTACCTTTGTCTAAAAGAAATACGAAATGCACTGCCTTCTTCTCTGAGCTTCTTTGTTCATAGTGTTTCGTGTCATTTTCTCTGTATAAAAAATATTTTACTTTATATTTTACTTTATTTTTCATCCATTTGAATATATACAAGGCAAAGAAACTAATAACCATCTCCGTGAATATATATATATATATATATATATATATATATATATATATATATATATATATATATATAGCTTGAAATAATATTTAACTGGTAGATACTTTTCTTAAGCAAACATGAAGTAAAAGTATCTGAAAGTAAAATAAGAAAATCTAAATTTTAAATTTGTACTAATGTCTAGAAATTTTATAATTAGTTCATGACAATCCTATAATAGGAAATACTAGAGTTCACTTTTTTCAGGGTATTTTCACTTCCTCAGATGGGTTTTTGTTGTGCTGCTGTTGTTTCTACTCACATACATACATTCAGTTATGTTTCTTGCAATGATTCATAAAAAGCCAAAAATATACAAACCTAAAATTAAATACAAAATTGATCAATTGCCAGTTTTAATATATTCATTTCTTTCTTTCTCTGTATTTTACATGTTAATATACAGATGAATTAATTTGCTTATTAGAATTGTATACATTTATTATTAATTAGTTCACTTAATTTATTTATTTATTTTCACGTGACATATTATATTGCTATTGCATTGTATTGTTGCAATGGTCTACAGTAGGTCACCATGTGGAGACACAAGGGGGCGCACTGCAGCCGGCGTGATGCTGATGTTTTCTCTTACTCTCCAATAGCACACACACACACACACACACACACACACAAAAGAAAAAAAAAATCATTGCTGTTTAATTAAATTGTAAGATATTTGAATGTTTGTGAGAATAATTGCATAAAACAATCTTTTCTGGTAATGTTGCAGACTGTCTGTAAAGAGTACATTGTTCTTTGTCTCCCCCCCACACATACATCCCCCCCCCCCACACACACACACACTCTTGTCCCTTAATTCTCTTGTTCCCTAATTAGTTTTAAAACAGATGGCCCTGCCATAATCATTCCTTATGTTACCAACCATGGGAACTAAGGGAAGTATATGATCACATCCCTATAAGATCTGAGTTTATTGGGGTAATTGAGAGGTCACCTAAACACAGATGCACACACACATAGCAACACACAGACCCACTACACCCTCCCTCTTCTTGAACGACTATATATTCCTGCTTTTCCTAATAAACATTGGAACTTCTTTCTGAAAGACTTTGGCTAGTGTGTTCATTGAGACTTCCCCGAGTACTCGCCGGGAACCAGAAACCGAGCAGAGATCTGAGAGGCTGAATTTAAGGTTATCCTGCACCAAGAGCAGATGAAAGAATGGTTATCAATGGTCTTCATACGGCAGATGATAATTCTTTACAATGTTTAAATTGTGTTTAATTGTTTTTTTCAGGTACTGTTAAATTCAAATATCACTTTTCTTCACTAATCCAACTAGGTGTTTTCTGCTGCCAGGCAATCATCTAAAAACAGATGGCAGCAGGAGAACATCTCCCACACATCTGCATCAAGTTATTGTAAAGAATCTCAACAAACCGTGTATCAAGTCATTTCTCTGTGCTCTGATGCAGATGGTAGCTGCAACTGACTGGAGAACAGCAAAGATATAAACCACCTTCAAATAATCACAAATATTTATGACCTGTTTTGTCTGGTTAATTATATAATTATTGTTTTTTACTCATTTACTTTGCCTTTCTTTCCTAATGAACGAGAAAAAAACAACACAAAAACCCTATCACTATCAAAAGTTTTATTTATTTTATAGAATTAGGATTCTAGCACAAGTTTTAAGATTATTTTTCTAGGTTCCCTACTAACAAAGATGAAAGAAGAATTACTAAAACAACTTAATGAAGACAAAAGGTGGATGAGTTCTTTTTTTATTTCAAATTCAATGAGCTTACTGTCAGGACTCCTGGACGCCTGGCCATGTGCGTTTGTTTTTGTTCCGTGTCACGTGTCTGGCCGCAGTGTGTCGGCGGTTGTGCTCAGCCCTTCTGCTTGGCTGTGGACATCGCTCGGCCATCTCTGGCTGCACCGCCGTTTGCCTCGCTCCACGCACAAGCCTCGCAGTGTGCCTCACTCCCCCCACCGTCCTCGCCGTTTGCCTCGCTCCCCCCGGCCTCCCCCACACGTGAGTAAGCAATTATATGCTAATTTTATTATTATTACGATTATTATTAGGGTTCAAGCGCGAAGCGCTGGAACACTATTGTATTTGCTCAGATTTTTATTATTATTATTATTATTATTATTATTATTATTATTATTATTATTATTATTATTATTCCGCCCTAGAAACGGTCGTGCAACCCACGTTTACCAGAACTCTACTGGTTAGTAAGTACGTATTATTAACGTTACAACCCGAAGTAAAAAGCTGAAGAAACCCTAAACGTTAACGGAAAAGACCCGCGAACCCGAGTGACTGAGGGAGAGACAGAGAGCTGTTCTGTGTGTGACTGTGAGTGAGCAGAGCGAGACACAGCAACACAATACATCTGTATGTGTGTAGGGGAGGGGCGCTGTGACTAGCCTATCACTGTAGGGGAGGGGCGCTGTGACTAGCCTATCACTGTAGGGGAGGATTGTATGAAAATCATCATACAATCCGAGCACAGATATTGACTCGTATTACTCGTATAATACTCTTACTCGGCAGAAGTGCTTTATCCGTACCGGATACTCGTTTCAGCCAAGTATCCGGCTCATCTCTAATGGATATGACTTTGTTTATTTTAGGGAAAACTGGACGGGTGAGTACTTCACATGACATATATTGTGGCACCCTCTGTAGCATGACATATGTAGCATGACATGACATATATTGTCATGTCAATCCAAAGGCCTTAAACGCTTGAACCTGGGAAATGCTGCTTGCAGCTTTAATTAGGGTTCAAGCGCGAAGCGCTGGAAACCTATTGTTTTTGTTAGGATTTTTATTATTATTATTATTCCGCCCTAGAAACGGTCGTGCAGCCCAAACCGTAAGGCCTAGAGAGCTCAAACTTGGTCAGATGGTAGTACTGGTCACAGTTACTCAGGGCCAAGGTCTCAGCAGAATCGGACAATTTGGGGCGCTTCAGCGCCCCTCAACGCGTTTGTGCCCATAACTCCCAAACCGTATGTCCAAATCTCAAGTGCTTTATATCATTGGAATCCTTGGCTCATGACTCAAAAAACGTATATCTCCGATTTCATTCCCCCTTGAAAAGTTTTTCGCTATAGTGCATTTTGTCCGAAACCTACTTTTGCTAACTAGTCCTAGGTTTTTCGCCTGATCGAGACCAATCCAGTGCCGTAATATTCTCTGGAGTCTCAATGTCAATAATTTTCGAAAAAAAGTCGAAATTTTGATTCAGGGTCCTTAAGGGGCCCCAAAACGTTTGGACTGTGAGGAGCCAGTTTTACTAAAATGTCAATAACTCAAGAACTAAATGAGCTATCAACACCAAACCTGGGAAACATGTGAAAGAGGTCAAACTGAGGACACAGTTCAAAAACCGCGGCGATTGGCCACTTGGTGGTGCTATAACGGAAAAATCACTAAAAACAGCCATTTTTAAAAAAAAACAGTCCAAAAACCCAATTTTGTGCTGACTCGTAAGGCAAAGATTCTGATTCTGATTCTCGGAGTGGGTGGGGCCTAACCCGGAAGTAGGCGGGACTTGTCTTGAAATGGGCGGGGCTTTAACCTGTAATAATTAATTTGTAATATTTATAACACTAGCTTACTACCTTTATGTTTTTATGAAATACAGCAAAAACGTGTCAGACACTCAGTGTCTAGTTACTGGTTAGAGACAGCTGAAGGTTTAAAAAAGAAAAAAATCTCCGACAGGCAGAGACGCAATGCGAGTCGCATTCTACCAAGCAAGCACCACGTCTGAACGAACCCACGTTTACCAGAACTCTACTGGTTAGTAAGTACGTATTATTAACGTTACAACCCGAAGTAAAAAGCTGAAGAAACCCTAAACGTTAACGGAAAAGACCCGCGAACCCGAGTGACTGAGGGAGAGACAGAGAGCTGTTCTGTGTGTGACTGTGAGTGAGCAGAGCGAGACACAGCAACACAATACATCTGTATGTGTGTAGGGGAGGGGCGCTGTGACTAGCCTATCACTGTAGGGGAGGATTGTATGAAAATCATCATACAATCCGAGCACAGATATTGACTCGTATTACTCGTATAATACTCTTACTCGGCAGAAGTGCTTTATCCGTACCGGATACTCGTTTCAGCCAAGTATCCGGCTCATCTCTAATGGATATGACTTTGTTTATTTTAGGGAAAACTGGACGGGTGAGTACTTCACATGACATATATTGTGGCACCCTCTGTAGCATGACATATGTAGCATGACATGACATATATTGTCATGTCAATCCAAAGGCCTTAAACGCTTGAACCTGGGAAATGCTGCTTGCAGCTTTAATTAGGGTTCAAGCGCGAAGCGCTGGAAACCTATTGTTTTTGTTAGGATTTTTATTATTATTATTATTCCGCCCTAGAAACGGTCGTGCAGCCCAAACCGTAAGGCCTAGAGAGCTCAAACTTGGTCAGATGGTAGTACTGGTCACAGTTACTCAGGGCCAAAATCTCAGCGGAATCGGACAATTTGGGGCGCTTCAGCGCCCCAAAACGTGTTTGTCCCCATAACCCCCAAAATCCTAAAACCCCTATGTCCAAATCTCAAGTGCTTTATATCATTGGAATCCTTGGCTCATGACTTAAAAAACGTATATCTCCGATTTCATTTCTGCCATTAAATTATTTCGCTATCGCGCATTTTATCCGAAACCTACTTTTGCAAACTAGTCCTAGGTTTTTCGCCTGATCAAGACCAATCCAGTGCAGTAATATTCTCTGGAGTCTGAATGACAATAATTCTCGAAAAAAAGTCAAAATTTTGATTCAGGGTCCTTAAGGGGCCCCAAAACGTTTGGACTGCGAGGAGCCAGTTTTACTAAAATGTCAATAACTCAAGAATTAAATGAGCTATCAACACCAAACTTGGGACACACGTGAAAGAGGTCAAACTGAGGTCACAGGTCAAAAATCGTGGCGATTGGCCACTTCGTGGCGCTATAACAGAAAAATCACTAAAAACAGCCATTTTTAAAAAAAAAAAAAAGCTCTCTAGCGCCCCAACAGTCTAAAAACCCAATTTGTAAGGCAAAGATTCTGATTCTGATTCTCTGAGTGGGTGGGGCCTAACCCGGAAGTAGGCGGGACTTGTCTTGAAATGGGCGGGGCTTTAACCGGTAATAATTAATTTGTAATATAACATTAGCTTACTACCTTTATGTTTTTATGAAATACAGCAAAAACGTGTCAGTCTATCTATCTATCTATCTATCTATCTATCTATCTATCTATCTATCTATCTCTGAGCATTCCTATCTATCTATCTGTCTATCTATCTATCTATCTATCTCTGAGAATTTCTATCTATCTATCTATCTATCTATCTATCTATCTATGAGTGGCTCTGAACCAGCACTCAAACTGCCTCTTGATATGAAGTGCACTTGATTTTAAGTGCACTTGATAGGATGTGCACTTGATTCAAAGTGGCCATCTATCTATCTATCTATCTATCTATCTATCTATCTATCTATCTATCTATCTATCTCTGAGCATTCCTATCTATCTATCTGTCTATCTATCTATCTATCTATCTATCTCTGAGAATTTCTATCTATCTATCTATCTATCTATCTATCTATCTATCTATCTATCTATCTATCTATCTATGAGTGGCTCTGAACCAGCACTCAAACTGCCTCTTGATATGAAGTGCACTTGATTTTAAGTGCACTTGATAGGAAGTGCACTTGATTCAAAGTGCACTTGATTTTAAGTGCACTTGATTTTAAGTGCACTTGATATGAAGTGCACTTCGAGTCAAATCAAGGGCACTTAATATGAAGTGCACTTGATTTTAAGTGCACTTGATTTTAAGTGCACTTGATTTTAAGTGCACTTGATAACTTGATTCGAAGTGCACTTGATTTTAAGTGCACTTCGAATCAAGTGCACTTCATATCAAGTGCATATGTTGTGGCACCCTCTGTAGCATGACATATGTAGCATGACATGACATATATTGTCATGTCAATCCAAAGGCCATAAACGCTTGAACCCGGGAAATGCTGCTTGCAGCTTTAATTATTATTATTATTATTATTCCGCCCTAGAAACGGTTGTGCAGCCCAAACCGTAAGGCCTAGAGAGCTCAAACTTGGTCAGATGGTAGTACTGGTCACAGTTAACCCCCAAAATCCTAAAACCCCTATGTCCAAATCTTGGCTCATGACTTAAAAAACGTATATCTCCGATTTCATTTCTGCCATTAAATTATTTCGCTATCGCGCATTTTATCCGAAACCTACTTTTGCAAACTAGTCCTAGGTTTTTCACTCAGTGTCTGGTTACTGGTTAGAGACAGCTGAAGGTTTAAAAAAGAAAAAATCTCCGACAGGCAGAGACGCAATGCGAGTCGCATTCTACCAAGCAAGCACCATGTCTGAACGAACCCACGTTTACCAGAACTCTACTGGTTAGTAAGTACGTATTATTAACGTTACAAGCCAAGTATCCGGCTCATCTCTAATGGATATGGCTTTGTTTATTTTAGGGAAAACTGGACGGGTGGGTACTTCACATGACATATGTTGTGGCACCCTCTGTAGCATGATATATGTAGCATGACATGACATATATTGTCATGTCAATCCAAAGGCTTTAAACGCTTGAACCCGGGAAATGCTGCTTGCAGCTTTAATTATTATTATTATTATTATTATTAGTAGTAGTAGTAGTAGTAGTAGTAGTAGTAGTAGTAGTTGTAGTTATTACTACTTAAATTAGTTATTAAATTTGAAGATGCTTGACATCTAAAATGTTTGCCAATTCTACTAGATTTATTTGATTACGTTTAATTATTATTAGTACCAGTTATGTTTTTTTATTTCAATTTTTCAATAGCAATTTTTCAACACGTATTAAGTTATGTTAATAAATGATCGACATCTTACACATTTACAGATACAGTAAACGTGGAATGGGTAACATTGTTAAGGTGGTGATGTTTAAGCTGTAGCAGTGACCCCTGTTGGACAGGTTCTATTATTGCAGGCGCTCTGCATTTTTAACGGTATACTCACAAATAAATAAATCAATGTATTTATTTATAAATATATTTATATTACTACATGTCCATCTATCTGTGTTCTCCATTAAACATGTTTATTTACGACTGTACACTAACTGAACCAAAGGAAGTGTGGCGGAACGAGTCGCCTAGAGTCGATTTGTGGATGTTCGGACTGGATGTGTCGACTGCTTCGAAGCTTCATATCAACTAAGAAAGTTCAGATACCCAGCAATATTTTCTTTTAAAATAATAGTTACAACCATTAAAATAACATGTAGCTAATGTAATACACTACTACACGAGGCTGTTTTCCGCGAATTTGTTATCTTTCTCTTCCAAACAGCTGCTGAAATCGTTTAAAGTAAGCGCTGTTTTTCGAGACGCCACTTGGACGATACCAACTTGTGTAACGGAGAGGGGTGGGTCTTTTAGTATTTTATCTGATTTATTATAAAAGACTCATAATCGATTGTCAACACCAATAATGTTATAAAATAAATTAATACTACATATATTTATCTGATCATGATATAAATATTAGGGCGTTGTAATTGTTAGTTCTAATTAATGGGAGACTTTACCTCCCCTCACCCTCACACCCGGAAACAACGCCCATAAATCTACTACAAATTACATTTATTTATTCCTGTTTTACCACAGCAGTTTTCCAACACGAATGACGCTATTAATTAATGATTAATATCTTACCAGATTTATAGTAACACTAAATGTAGAACGAATTCCATGAATATAAAATGTAAATGTATTTAGCGTGGTGGATTTTAATCTGTGTAGAGCGACCCCTAGTGGACAAATTAAGCTACTGTAGACACCATAATTTTTTATCTATAAGAAAAAATAAAAAAATAAAATAATGCTAGCACTGAACAGCATTTTAACACCATTTAAAACTGATCATCTTATTAATTTGTTGAATTCATTCAGTCAGAAAGCAGTGTTTGGTCATTAGATATGAATACATGTTATTAATAATGATAATGTCTGATTTTGTAGCACATGACTCACCAGCTAGTGATAGAATCACACCAGGTCAATTCAGATAAAATTTATTCGTACAATTCGTTTCCTTTCAATAAATGTTTGTTACAGAATACTGGATATAGATTGAAGTCCTTAGTGAGCAAGCCTGTGGCGACGGTGGCAAGGAAAAACTCCCTGAGATGACATGAGGAAGAAACCTTGAGAGGAACCAGACTCAAAAAGGAACCCATCCTCTTGTGGGTGACACCAAATAATGCAATTAGATATAATTACAGTCCACAGATGGAGAAGAGTAATGGACTAAATGTGCTGAAGTGATGGTTGTGTTGATGACGATTACAGCAGCATTTTGTAGAGAGAAATCTTCTGCATCCAGGTGTCTTTTGTCCAGTAAAGTAAGAGTGAGGCTTTTTTTTCTGAAAAATCTTTAGTGTATATATGTAGGAAGAGAGCGAGAGCGAGAGAGAGAGAGAGAAAGAGAGAGAGAGAGAGAGAGACAGAGAGAGAACTGATTATTACATTTATAACACAGTGTTTGTCAGAAGGGGCGTATTTTAAAATTATACTTACTTAAATTTGAGCCCCTCACTCTGGGCAGCCGTCAGGTAAATTGGAAAAGGAAATGGTTTCCTCAGGATCATACAATTTTACCTTCCTGCCTTCCATAATAATAATAATAATGAATATTTTTTAAATGTATATATTTTTATACATTTATATAATATTAAAATATATATTTTTTAAATATTTTAGCTAGTTTATTGTTTTTTTTTTGCAAGAGGATTTTAAAAAAAAAATTTAAATGCAACATGTGAAATTGTTATTTATTGCTTCATTTTTTTTTAAACTTATAAAAGACTTTTTTTTCTAACAAGGTGTTCTGTCCCTTTCTGTATTAGTGAGCCAAGCCTGAGATTTTTTCATATGACACGTGAGCCAGTGCGAGCCACGTGTAAACCAGTCTTGTCCAGACACAAATATTTTAAGATTTTAGAGAGCTGCTCATGCCAGCAGGATTTAGATGGCATTTACTTTTTGGAAGTTTGCTGCTCTTTTCAGCATGAATTCCCTGCTGTTGTTGCTGCAGATGTAAAAGAGACTGATGCTGATGCTGATGTTGGTATCTTAATTATGTAACCTTGTGAACCAGAGTTAATTATCCAATGATAGAGACTTTAGCACTTTTGTACGTCGCTCTGGATAAAGAAAGTCTGCCAAATGATGTAAATATACTGTAAAGACTGAACAATCTGTGCCAGGTGTGGGGTTTGGCTGAGTGTCCATTAGAGGTCTTCATGGGTCCACTTAGATCCGAAAACCCGAAGGTCCGACCCAAGACCCGAGTGGGTTCGGGTCTAAAAGTCTCACGTGTGCCTCAGACACGGGTCGGGTATAATAATAGCGGCATTGGGTCTCTGGTAATTTAAAAGGAATGTATTTTTACCGGATGGATCCAAGAAGACCCGAGCTACTGTATTTCGCGTGTGTGCATCGAATCGAGTCCTTTTCCAACCTCTCCTCTCTTTGCCAAGATCGCTTGTGACATGTGGCTCGCGGAAAGGTAATCTTCGTTGAAACAGACCTGTCAATCAATTTTGAATCCACGCTGTAGCGGTTACACTAAAGTAACATTCGGGTCCAGTCAGGTTAAAAAAAATTGCCGACGGGTCGGGTCAGACTCGGGTCTAATTTTTTCGGGTTTGTCTCGGGTCGGGTCCTTCTTAAAAAAATATATACATATATATATATGCATGTCGGGTTCGGGTAAAAAGTGATTCGGGTCACTTCGGGTCAGGTACATTTTTTTAGACCCGAGAATACCTCTAGTGACCATTTCCACTTTTTTTGTGAGTCGATCTCTCAGGTGTTGGCACAAGTGTAGTAAATGTTTGCTTTCAGCGCTTGGAGGCGAGCTTTCAAAGACTTTGCTTTTTTAGTCCGACAGAAAGTAAAAACACACACACGATGCTCAGGCTGGGCTACCTAACATAGAAAGGGAAAGACAAACGTCATGATAGAAAAGAGGAAAAATTTAAATTTTCTTTGCTGTCATGCAGGAGCAAATTTTTAAAGATTGCTTTTTATTTTTTATTTATTATTTAAATATTTTTTTAGACATTTGAGAAATGAGTTCCTCAGCAGTTTACCGAAAAAGCTTGGAACCAATTTGAATTTATGTAATAAATGAAACATTACATCTCTGAGTAACTCTGTAAGACTACGATCATTTGTTTGGACACCGGGTGTTAAGCTCGGAAAAGTATTACAAGTGACGCCGTAGTCCTTATAGACACCGTGATATATGCCAATCAGTTCATGTTTAGAATTGAAAACAGGTGAGCCACTGTCTCCAGGTTTACCTGCTACAGACATAAAAAACTTGCTTGGATATTGGTATAAGATTACACCCTCCTGCTTCTGAAAATTACCATTAGGATCCCGGGTATAAAAGTATATACTGTCATTTATATCCATTTCAACGATCTGATTTTGTAAACCATCTCCAAGGGGACTAGTATTGCCTAGTAATTTAATATAAGCCTGATCTCGATCTTTGTCACGGTTACAACATTTAGTAAACTCAGCCTTGTAGATCAGTTTAACGTCTTTAGTAGGAAAAGCAATGAGTATCCCTAAATGTAGATAATTAACTACATGTAAGGCAGTCAAGGCATAGTCACAACCATAATAACAGCCGAGTCCATTAAGAATATATTTTTTATCATGCCTAATAATTATTATGCAAGGTGTTTCCTTTGGAATCACCAGCTCCATGTCAGCATTATATTCTAAAATTTCTCCATTTTTATAAACTACTGGGCTGTTTGTAGATTCTAATCTTTTAGAATATTCCTCTATCATCTCATTCATAAGCCAAAGTGGATCTAAACTATTATTGGGCTGTGCATCTGCATTGTGCACCATGTATTGTTTATTAAATAAATCTTTTTTATATTTGTACATCCACATTAGGTTGGTGTATAATGTGAAAACCTGTGAAATCAGAAAAAAGTCAGTGTAAGCACAAAATGATGATAATGATGATGATTAGTAATAGTAATGTTTACAGTTTTTTTCTCAACTGGTTACACAAATCTCACACATATCACAGATACTTTTGTGAAAACCTCTGAAAATCTCCCATTTTCTTAAATGACTTGTTGTTACTTGTTCACAGCACTGAACGCTGATTTTACCCGAGTTGCAATCGAACAAACAAGACTTTAGTTAACCTCAAACTTTACCACAAGAGTTCAAGCCAGATAAATATGAAACAGAGGAGTGTAGTCAAGTAAAATAATTTAAGTAATTAAATTAAGTACATTAATGACAGAAATAAAAAAAAAGAAATAGTTCACTCACCATTTCCTTTTCCATCTTCTCTTTTTGACGAGTGCCGGGGAAGAAAAAAAAACCGATGCGTTTTATAACAGTCGTCAGCCAATCATCTTCGAACAGCAAAACTCAACAACAAAAATGAGTAAAACCCCACCTGCCTAGTAGCTTCAAGCACAACATGACTCATCCAGTTTACAAGGAACACTTTTGACGAAGATGTTTCTCTGTGCTGTGCCTCGGGTGAAGAAACGAACTCAGAGACATTCCAAATATATGACTGTACAGTATATAATTACCAGAGACACTTCCTCTTCATCAAGCTCTTAAAAAATGATTTTATTTGTTTGTTTTCTTTGCTGTCATATTATGAATGTTCTTAAAGCACAGGACTTTTTTCTTTGATCATTTTTTATGATTTGTGTTACTTGTGTCACTTGCATCATTTGTGTACAATGAATAATTTGATTGTGTTAATATTTTATTTTCTTTTTACATCACTAGCAGGTTATTTATGAGGTAAAGTCCTCAGTGTTCAATTGTTCGTCCAGTTATTCCAGTTCTTCCTGCTTCAGAACAAGTTTACTGGATTTACATTTTTGTTTTTACTCCTTCACTTCACTTTCATTTCTTGCGTCCTGCTCATTTTCCTGTTAATCAGTCACACTTTTACTATCTACCTCAAAGTTTTTGTGGATTACAGGTTTTTGTGTGTATGAGATATTATTATTGTCTATTTCACTGTAGGTTTTCTGTGCTTCTAGACATGAATATGGATATCAATTAAAGACCAATTAAACCAAACCTTCCCATATTGATTCTAATATTTTCTTATTATCTTTTGTCCCTGCGCTCCAGACCTTGAAAAGTTATTAAATTTCAAAGTTTCAAACATTAATTCAATTAAATTTATTTGCACAGTGCTTTAACAATTCACATAGTCTCAAAGCAGCTTTATGTCTGTATTGAAACAGAATGAACATTTTTAAGTTTAATAAAAAAACTTAATAAATAATAATAAAATTATAAAATAATAAATTTTATATAAAAATAAAAAATAAAAATAAAAATAAAATATAAATAATAAAATAAAATGCTATATATCTAATATATATTTTCCCTAACAAGATTTCCATGAGATGAAACAAGGAAGAAACATTGAGAGGAACCAGACTTTGAAGGGAACCCACCCTTATTTGGGTGACAGTTTAATAATGTCCTTTCCTCAACAGTTTGTAGTGGAATTAAGCAACCAAGAGCTGCACTGCACTAACCTTTATATTTATTCACTGTACATATGTTACATATATATCTATATATATTACATGCTGTACATATGCTACATATTTATCTGCACTTGTCTGTTTGCACAATTGCTTCTCTTTGCACTTCTGTTAGATGCCATACTGGATTTTGTTGTTGTGTAGCTGTATTATGCAATGACAATAAAGTTCTATCTATCTATCTATCTATCTATCTATCTATCTATCTATCTATCTATCTATCTATCTATCTATAATAACAAAGATGAAATGCGGCTTAAACTATACGTTCACAAGAATTACTAAAACAAGACTTAAATCATATTAAACTTAATGAAGACAAAAGGTCTATTTTATTTCAAATTCAATGAGCTTACAAATCTCAAAGCAGACAGGTGACACATCATGCAAGCAGTTAGAGCTGCGTGGGCGGCGTCCACTTCCTGTGCACTCAGTCTTCTGATGTTGAGCTTTCCATTCGCTTTGTCGTTGTTGCTTTAGCGTTGACATTGTGGATTTTTTTTCTCCTCAAATTTAGTTGTTCAATCAAACAAATAAACAAGACTCTGTGGGATGGAACAGAATCAAATCAATAATATGGTAAGAATAAAATATATCTGATGATCTTTGAATTTGAATAATAGTAATGATGATCATAAAACATGCTGAAATTATTCTGTAGATGTTTGAATTGTTGAATGGATAAAATTGTTAAATAAAGCATTCAGTTGGACAATTGAAATAGTTTTTTTGCTGAAAAGCATTCCTTTAATCAAGTGGTTAAATATATTTTTCTGGAATTTTTCATAAACACTGGTCTTCAGACCCAGGGTAAAAACTGTTTAGAAATTGCAGAACCGAAGCCATATTTACTTTCCTTCATGACACCTCGATATATGCAGATTATTTCATCTTTAGCGTTGTAAACAGGAGAGCCACTGTCTCCAGGTTTACCTGCTACAGACATTAAAAAAGCATCAGTACACTGTTTAGGACAAATGATTTTACCCTCCTGCTTCTGAAGATTCCCGTCAGGGGTTGAAGTGTAAAAATATCTGTTGTCAGTATCATTAATGTTACCAATGTGGTTCTGTAGACCAGGTTCAAGTGGAGTGGTATCACCAAACAATTTAATAAAAGCCTGATCTCTGTTACAAGATTCAGTAAAGCAAGCTTTATAGATCAATGCATTTGTAGATTTTTCAGTATAGAAAAAGATCAGTATTTCTGAGTTTTCTTCAATAACATCTTCGATAACATGTAAGGCGGTCAATACGTAGCCATAACCAAAGTAATAGCCAAGTCCACGAGAGATTGAATTTGTCGCAATAACTTCGATAAAGCAAGGTTGTTTCTCTGTAATCATAAGTTGTAAATGAGCATCATATTCTTCAATTGAGTTGTTTCTGTAAACAATTGGACCATTTGAATATTTAAATTTTTCCAGAAATTCTTCTGTAAGATAATAATTCTGTAAACGAGACATGTTGAGAGCAAATGTTGAACTGTGTGCATCCAGGACATAGGTGGGGTTTTATAGAGTGGTTTAAAACCCCGCCCACCACTCGCTCTGTAGGTCGGAGAACTTTCGAGAATGATCGAGAATTTTCTCAAGACTTCCTGATTTTCTTTCTCTCTGAAGGCTGCTGTTCAGTTTATGACTCTATACAGACATCTGTTTCACTTCGAACAAACCTGAAAGACAGGAAACTAGAGAACATCCAAAAAACAGCTATATATAAAGTACACATTAAGAAAGTGTGTTTTTACATCATTTGTGTGTTTTCAATTAATGGATAATTCTTAGTTTTATCACCAGTTTTGCCTGTTTAATAATTTTTTACATGTCTTTTTAACCTGTCTCCATTTTTATTTAAAGAACGTGTCCCAGTAGTGTTAGAATTCTAGTATAAATTTGAACTATTACATATCTAATGTCGGTTATAAGAATTTAGAAAATTGTGGCTTAAACCATATGTTCACTAGAATTTCTCAAATGAGAATAAAATCATATTAAATTCAATGATTATCATCATGATCATATTAACGCTCTTTCGATTGTCTGTTTATTTTATTATCTGTTGTGTTTTTGTTAAGCTCATATGTGAAGTTCACTTCAACTCACTTAAGAAAACAAGCTGAACGTTACACATCTCGTTATCCACGTCTTTGAAAAAGTTATTTAGAAACTTGAACAAGTGTCGGCTCAGTACATCCCACACTAACACTGCCAAGTTCCTTTGCCACTCCTTTGTGACAACTGGAAATGTCCATACTGGACTGGGATCATGTTTAAACATTTTAGCCTTGACATCACAACCGATACTGTAATTTGTTTGTCTGATTAATTGCCATAATTTGGTTGAGCTTTTTTTGATGTTTAAATTGCTTAAAGAAAAAAATGCTTTAATTTGTTTGTTAATTGGTTTGTAGCATTTTGCAAATGTGAGAAATCAGAGAAAGCAATTTGAGTATTTCATTGTTTATTTATATGTATAACAAAAAACAAGATACTGATGGATTTGTGTTGTGTTTAATGGTCATAAATTGATTGTAAATTGCAACTCAATCCACAAGCATTTACATTAAGCACATTTACCACTCGCTGTGAATTACTGCAACATTAATACGGCCCTTTATTAAGTCTAGACTTAAAAAGACAAACAACAAATATATTATATAATATTTGATATTAGGCTGAAATGTTTAACAAATAACTTGATCTTGTTATATTAAGTTTTTCTACTCTAAAAAAAGGAAAAAGATCCATTATATTGTTAAAAGATTGGAAAGAAACAGAAATGAGCTGCTCTGAGAATAGTTCCATCTGCAAGGATGTAATAAGATATAGTAACAAGTGATATACATGTTTTCTGTAAAGTGACATTGAAGCTTAATGGAAGGAGCCTCCAGTGACAGGACAGAGGACTTTTCTGCTTCTTGGTAACATGGCAAGTGAATAAAGGATTGAATGTTTACAGCTGTTATAACACAATTTAGATTTTTATAAAACACTTACATTTAAAGAAACATAATGAACTTCAGGGTAGAAACAGAAACATTTGATTAAAATAGAAAGGTCACTGGTAAGTTGAATAAACAGTACCCCCAGGTTTTTGCAATTCTGGGAAGGTAGAAGAGAAAAATATGTTGCGTGTATATGATAATTGAGGCACACCTTCAGGATTTTTGCCAGTGTCAAGTAAGAATTTAGGTGAATTAAGATCATAAGGTATAGTACTAGTAAGAGGAGGGGATGAGAGAGCCGCTGAGCTTCCATGTTCCAGTTTTGGTGTCAGGTGTGACAGGCAAGAACAGATGCAACCACAATCACGCAGAAACCGCATCACGTCGTTTCGGAATCTTACTCCTACGAGGGCGTAGAGCAGAGGGTTGAGGCAGCAGCGGACGTAAGCAAGACTGTGGGTGATGTCCTCTGCCAGGTGAATGCCTGACCACAGCTCACAAGTATAACTGGTTGTGAATATTCGGATAGAAAGCACTATGGCGTACGGCAGTTGGAACAGCAGGAAGAGCCCAATCAGTGCTACTATGAGTCGCAGTGTTTTCTGTTTGCGAAAGCACTTTCCCCGGCCCTGCATCAACACGTGGCCGATGGCTCTGTAACACACCAGCATGGCAACGCATGGCACACAAAATCCTGTGATCTTTGCCACACGTGACCACGTCTTTACCCTCACGTTGCCATAATCATTCCTTATGTACTCGCACCTCAACGAATCTGGATTCACAGATGTGGTCAGTAGCTCTGGCAAGCTGAGAATGAAGGACGTCACCACCACGGCAGTCACAGACAACTTACTGTAGCATAGCATACTTGGACGTAAAGCCTGAGCAGCCTTGGCCCATACAACAAGCATGTAACGATCGATGCTTATGCATGCTAACAGCAACACAGAAAAGGAAGACGTCGGTCATGCAGCGCAGATGCACGCGCCGATACTTGCCGAATGTGGCAATTACCAAACTATTCCCAATTACACCAAGGAGGAAGGCGATGATGAAAACCGTGACCTGGACAGCCATGCTGGCCAACTTGTGGCTGTTGTCTGGCTCACACATCTCAATGGGAATGCAGTTGTTACCTGTATTAAAGAGATAAATGTAGAGCTTGGTAACAGAAATAATAATCGCTAATTCAAACCAAAATGATCTCTACAAATTCACTCATGTCCAAAAAAGTCTAACTTTGTAACTTTACAGGCCTGTAAATATAGGCCTGCAAGAACAAAATAAATGCCAATGTCAAATACTACAAGATATTCAATGAAGACACAAAATACTATACACAATAAAATTCCAAGTAATTCACAGGCTGCCAAAATTCAACATAATAATCAAGTAGTGTGAAAACACGTGCCTATTGGGGGGAAATCGGGTTGTAAGCTGCTGCCCCCATGTGGTCAAAAACAGCATTGGTGGATATGTGTTTGTTGAACTTTTAGTTATCTGTGCATTTTTCATAATAATCGGAATACTCCTGGGTGACATTTTCAAGCTTGGCTTTATAAGAGGTGCTGTTTTCGTCCATTGCTCTAAAACACACACACACACACACACACACCACACACACACATACACACAAGTATATCAACTGTACATAGAATTTAAGCATAAACATTTTTTATTAGTACTTCAATGATACATTCAAGGATACATTCATGTAAACAAAACCAAAAATAATGAACATAATTATAATTATTGTCAATATAGCAGGTAACCTCATGAAAAAGGTCTCTGAAAATGTATAAAATGTACTATTTGGTTCATACATGTTCCAATCATGGATCACTTAAATTCTATTTATTTGAAGCTATCCTGCGTATGGGTCTGTCTTCCTCCTCCCTGTGTGACACTTACACATCTCTAAAAAATTAATTTTAATAATGATGAATGATATAATTCCATAATGAATGACCAGTTCCATAACTGTGCCATATTTCTAGAAAAAATAACACGTGAATAAGCAATTATATGCTATCTTTATTATTATTATTATTATTATTACTAGTAGTAGTAGTAGTAGTAGTTGTAGTTATTACTAATAATAATACTACTACTAGTAGTAGTTGTAGTAGTAGTAGTTATTACTACTTAAATTAGTTATTAAATTTGAAGATGCTTGACATCTAAAATGTTTGCCAATTCTACTAGATTTATTTGATTACGTTTAATTATTATTAGTACCAGTTATGTTTTTTAATTTCACTTTTTCAACAGCAATTTTTCAACACGTATTATGTTAATAAATGATTGACAACTTACACATTTACAGATACAGTAAACGTGGAATGGGTAACATTGTTAAGGTGGTGATGTTTTAGCTGTAGCAGTGACCACTGGTGGACAGGTTCCATTATTGCAGGCGCTCTGCATTTTAATGGTATACTCACAAATAAATAAATCAATGTATTTATTTATAAATACTACATGTCCATCTATCTGTGTTCATTAAACATGTTTATTTACGACTGTACACTAACTGAACCAAAGGAAGTGTGGCGGAACGAGTCGCCTAGAGTCGATTTGTGGATGTTCGGACTGGATGTGTCGACTCCTTCGAAGCTTCACATCAACTAAGAAAGTTCAGATACCCAGCAATATTTTCTTTTACAATAATAGTTACAACCATTAAAATAACATGTAGCTAATGTAATACACTACTACACGAGGCTGTTTTCCGCGAATTTGTTATCTTTCTCTTCCAAACAGCTGCTGAAATCGTTTAAAGTAAGCGCTGTTTTTCGAGACGCCACTTGGACGATACCAACTTGTGTAACGGAGAGGGGTGGGTCTTTTAGTATTTTATCTGATTTATTATAAAAGACTCATAATCGATTGTCAACACCAATAATGTTATAAAATAAATTAATACTACATATATTTATCTGATCATGATATAAATATTAGGGCGTTGTAATTGTTAGTTCAAATTAATGGGAGACTTTACCTCCCCTCACCCTCACACCCGGAAACAACGCCCATAAATCTACTACAAATTACATTTATTTATTCCTGTTTTACCGCAGCAGTTTTCCAACACGAATGACGAATATTAATTAATGATTAATATCTTACCAGATTAATAGTAACACTAAATGTAGAACGAATTCCATAAATATAAAATGTAAATGTATTTAGCATGGTGGATTTTAAGCTGTGTAGAGCGACCCCTAGTGGACAAATTCAGCTACTGTAGACGCCATAATTTTTTAGCTATAAGAAACATTCATTCATTCATTCATTCACTCATTCATTCATTCATTCATTCATTTTCTACCGCTTATCCGAACTGTCACGGGGAGCCTGTGCCTATCTCAGGCGTCATCGGGCATCAAGGCAGGATACACCCTGGACGGAGTGCCAACCCATCGCAGGGCACACACTCTCATTCACTCATGCAATCACACACTACGGACAATTTTCCAGAGATGCCAGTCAACCTAGCATGCATGTCTTTGGACCGGGGAAGGAAACCGGAGTACCCGGAGGAAACCCCTGAGGCACGGGGAGAACATGCAAACTCCACACACACAAGGCGGAGGCGGGAATCAAACCCCCAACCCTGGAGGTGTGAGGGGAACGTGCTAACCACTAAGCCACCATGCCCCCCTTTATAAGAAACATAAAGAAATAAAATAATGCTAGCACTGAACAGCATTTTAACACCATTTAAAACTGATCATCTTATGAATTTGTTGAATTCATAATACTTTTATACAATTATACTTACTTAAATTTGAGCACCTCACTCTGGGCAGCCGTCAGGTAAATTGGAAAAGGAAATGGTTTCCACAGGATCATACACCTTGACCTACCTTTCTGCCTTCCATAATATAAAAATAAACTATTTTTTAACTAGGAATTTTTTAATTTTTAATTTGCAATTGTTATTTATTTAATTTTTCTTTAAAAAACTTATAGAATCCCTTTTTTTCAAGTACAACAACAAAGACAATAAAACAGCAGAATTTCTTTCTTTAAGTAATCAATGGGTTTGGGATAATTTTGGTTTCAGGAGATCAAATGTTGTAATGTAGCCTTTAATTGATGATTCTTTCTTTAACTTTCTTTCTTTAAGTTTCTGTGTTTGAATCATACTCATAAAATCTCAGTGTAACGAACAATCAGGGTTCTTCCTCTCTATGCATCACGAGGAGCTTTGGGTCCTGTTGTGCAGCAGCAAAGATAAAATTGTGAACCTTTTTTACTCTTGTCCGTGCCTACAAGTGCGCAACAGCGTGTAGAGTTTTAGTTAGTTTAAAGAAATTATTTAAGAAAATGGATAAAAATCTGTCTGGGATACTTAAGAATTGTCCTATAATTAATTGGAAAGGGTTAATTATGAATAAATGTGAACTGCTCATCTAACAAGGTGTTCTGTCCCTTTCTGTATTAGTGAACCAAGCCTGAGTTTTCTCCGTATGACATGTGAGCCAGTGCGAGCCACGTGTAAACGTCCAGACACACGCCACGGTTGTACTCTCGACCATTCCATGGACAATGAAGAAGATTTTAGAGAGCTGCTCATGCCAGCAGGATTTAGATGGCATTTTCTTTTTGGCAGTTTGCTGCTCTTTTCAGCCTGGATTCCCTGCAGGTGAAACTCAGGGGACTCGGCTTGCGCTTGGAGGCGAGCTTTCAAAGACTTTGATTTTTTAGTCTGACGGCAAGTAAAAACGAAACACACACACACAGACAGACACACACACACACACACACACACACACACACACACACACACACACACACACACAAAAGATTCTCAGGCTGGGCTACCTAACATAGAAAGGGAAAGACAAACATCATGATAGAAAAGAAGAAAAATAAAGATTTTTTTTGCCATCATGCACGAGCAAATTTTTAACGATTGCTTTTTATTTTCTATTTATTTATTTGTTTGTTTGTTTATTTATTTATTTATTCATTAATTTATTTATATTATTATTTTTTTTTAGACATTTCAGAAATCACAGGTCAGTTGTTACAGGAGTTCCTCAGCAGGTTACCAAAAAAGCTTGGAACCAACTTGAATTTAACTCTGAGTAACTCTGTAAGACTGCGATCATTTGTTTGGCTCCAGGGTGTTAAGCGCGGAAAAGTTTTACAAGCAACGCCGTTTTTCTTTTTGACACCTTGATATATGCCAACCAGTTCATGTTTAGCGTTAAAAACAGGTGAGCCACTGTGTCCAGGTTTACCTGCTACAGACATTAAAAACCTGCTTGAATTTTGGTCTAAGATTACACCCTCCTGCTTCTGAAAATTACAATTAGGATCCCGGGTATAAAAGTATATACTGTCATTTTTATCCATTTTAACTATCTGATTTTGAAAACCATCTCCAAGGGGACTAGTATTGCCTAGTAATTTAACAAAAGCCAGATCTCGAGCTTTGTCAGTGTTACAACATTTAGTAAACTCAGCCTTATAGATCAGTTTAACGTCTTTAGTAGGAAAAGCAATGAGTATCCCTAAATGTGGATCCTTAACTACATGAAAGGCAGTCAAGACATAGCCACAACCATAATAACAGCCAAGTCCATTACAAATATATTGTTTATCATGCCTAATAATGATTATTATGCAAGGTGTTTCCTTTTGGAATCACCAGCTCCATGTCAGCATTATATTCTAAAATTTCTCCATTTGTAGATTCAAATTTTTCAGAATATTCCTCTATCATCTCATTCCTAAGCCAAAGTGGATCTGAACTATTATTGGACTGTGCATCTGCATTGTGCACCATGTATTGTTTATTAAATAAATCATTTTACATCCACATTAGGTTGGTGTATGATGTGAAAACCTGTGAAATCAGAAAAAAGTCAGTGTAAGCAGAGAATGATGATGATGATGATGATGATGATGATGATGATGATGATTAGTAATAGTAATGTTTACAGTTTTTTTCTGGTTACACAAATCTCACATATCACAGATACTTTTGTGAAAACCTCTGAAAATCTCCCACACAGCTAATGCCAGAGTTTTTCAACACCATCAGATTTTTTTTTTCTTAAATGACTTGTTGTTTCTTGTCTCTTGACTCATTGCAGCACTGAACGCTGATTTTCCCAAGTTGCAATCGAACAAACAAGACTTTAGTTAACCTCAAACTTTACCACAAGAGTTCAAGCCAGATAAATATGAAACAGAGGAGTGTAGTCAAGTAAATTAATTTAAGTAATTAAATTAAGTAAATTAAGTACATTAATGACAGAAATAAAATAGTTTGAAGTCACTCACCATTTCCTTTTCCAATTACTCTTTTTATCGACTGCCGTAGAGAATATAAAACCGATGCGTTTTATATCGTCAGCCAATCATCTTCGAACAGCAAAACTCACCAACAAAGCCAAAACAAAACCCCACCTGCCTAGTAGCTTCAAGCACAACATGACTCATCCAAGTTTACAAGGAAGACTTTTGGCGAGGATGTTTCTCTGTGCTGGGTCTCGGGTGAAGAAATAAACTCAAACCTATTCCAAATATCCGACTGTATATAATTACCAGAGACACTTCCTCTTCAGCAAGCGCTTAAAAAACGATTTTACTTGTTTGTTTTCTTTCTGTAATATTATGAATGTTCTTAAAGCACAGGATTTTTTTCTCCTTCTTTGATCATTTTTTATGATTTGTGTCACTTGCATCATTTGTGTACAATGAATAATTTGATTGTGTTAATATTTTTTTCTTTTTACATCACTAGCAGGTTATTTATGAGGTAAAGTTAAGAATGTTTAATGGCATATAACAATTCTCATTGTTCAATTGTTCTTCCAGTTCTGCTTCAGAACATGTTTACTGGATTTACAGTTTTGTTTTTACTCCTTCACTTCACTTTCATTTCTTGCTTCCTGCTCATTTTCCTGGAAATCAGTCACACTTTTACTATCTACCTCAAGGTTTTTGTGGATCACAGGTTTGTGTGTGTATGAGAAATTATTATCGTCTATTTCACTGTAGGTTTTCTGTGCTTCTAGACATGAATATGGATATTCATTAAAGACCAATTAAACCAAACCTTCCCATATTGATTCTAATATTTTCTTATTATTTTAAGCAGCAGTTTTGTCCCTGCACTCCAGACCTTGAAAGGTTATAATATTCAAAGTTTCAGACATTAATTCAATTCAATTTATTTGTAAAGTGCTTTAACAATTCACATAGTCTCAAAGCTGCTTTACATCTGTATTGAAACAAAATGAAAATTTTTAAGTTTAATAAAAAAGAAATACTATATATCTCTAACAATTTTCCCTAATGAGATTTCCATGAGATGAAATGAGGAAGAAACATTGAGAGGAACCAGACTTTGAAGGGAACCCACCCTTATTTGGGTGACAGTTTAATAATGTCCTTTCCTCAACAGTTAGTAGTGGAATTAAACAACCAAGAGCTCCTGAGGAACTAACAGGTCAGCACAAAGTCTTCAAATGTTTGCTGATAAAGACAGTAGCTCAAAGACAGCGTGAGAGATTCCAGGTGACCCCGTCCACAGCAGTCCGTTGAATCGCAGGCTGTGAATGCAGATCTATCCCCATTAAAAGCATAACATATATTCATATGGGCTAAGTTATGTCAGGTGTTTGCTAGGTTGTTGCTAGGTGACACACTGTTTGTACTGACTTGGCTCTTAGATTTACTATTGTCTCCGTGCCAGAAAACCTGTTTTGTCTCACTGTCTTAATCTCTTAGTCTCTATTTGTTCTCTGTGTTATGTGCGTGTGCTTTATCCTTTTTTTGTTTGTGTTGGCCTTTTCTCTTTCCCGCTAAACTGCTGTGCTCTCCGGAGAGTCTACGCCGAGCTCGTCAGCTCTTAGCGCTGGGTTTTCTGAAAACCTCGCAAACAAGACACCTTTAGCACCTAATCCCAGATTAGTGCCATGCTTTACTTTTTATTTCTAGGACTTGCACTAGGTGCCTATCCAGATCCCTTACCTGTCGACAGATCCAGGTCTAAAGCCTGTCCTTACAGCCCTTTCCACACAGAGACGACCAACAATATAGTTTTACTATTCAACACTAATAAATTTAACTAGGGTTCTCTGGAAAAACCCTTACAACCTTACAATTAAATAAATAAAATAAATTCTCTCACCTTCCACGTGTCCAATTACTTAAGCTTCCGGCATTGATGCGGCTCACGGTGAACTCCCGAGTCCTCTCACGCTCATGGGCAATTTTGCGGTTCGAGGTGAAGTTAACAGCCTTCGAGGCTCGAGTGCGGCAAGCCGCCCCAGGAATCCCCGGAGTCGACTCTCAAGCGCGGTATCCTGCCGACAACGCCAACTTGTCGTGGAAGTTCTGAGGTTTGAGATTTAAAGTATAAAGTATTACACTGGTAGACACGGGCAAGAGTAAAAAAGGTTTCACAATTTATTGTGTTCAGCTGCGCAGCAGGACCCAACACTCCGCATATAGCATGAGAGATGAAGGGCCACGATCATTGATTACATCAAGATTTTATAGACAGAACATAAGTAAAGAAGATATGTAAAAGCAAAACATCAATCATTGGCTCAAAATCACCTCATGCTCATCTCCTGATCAGGCTAATCTTGACCGGGCCAAGGTCTGCTAGAAGGCCTACTAGAAGACTTACTGGACATTGTTTATACCTAATTCCCGACAACTCGTCTCCAGTCCCTACTGCCCTTGTCATAATCTTAAGAAAATAACTGATGACAATGTCAGTCTCTGGTCACTACAGATACAAGGAAAAAAGCATAGAAGGACAAGGCCTTATAAACATCTTCAGATGCTGTTCTTTACTGTTTAAAAGTTTGCATTGAGATAGTTGAATTTTGACACTGTTTACACTGAAGAAATTTATATTCATATCACATTGCCAAGGTTTCATTTCATTTTATATTTTCTGAAGGTTTACAGGTTTGCTGTTTTGCACTTTTTGTGACTCATTGTACTGATATTTCACTAATATTCTTCTTTTTGTAGCTTATTTTCTTAATTTTTGTTAATTTTTATATGAGATTTCTATACGAGAGGTTTTTGCCTTTTTAACTGAAATATAAAATTTTTCAGTTCCATGCTTGTATCTTGTAATACTGTTAATGTTTCTATGTACCGTATCACACTGTGCTGTGTTTGTTTCCTTGTTGTTGAGAAGTTAACTGAGCCTTTAAATCTCCTTTACAACTGCTTTACAAGGCATACTGTATATTGTCCTCGCTTTAGATGAGCTCACAAAAATAGTTAACTATAAAGTAGTAAATGGTTTTTAACTAACTGAACTGATCATGATTTATTTTAGGAATATGTGCTTATAAAGCATTTATTAACACTCAGTTACAGTACATCTAAATAATTCATTAGACTTTCTAAATGATCTTATGAACCACTGACACCCCATATATAACTGGTTTATGAGTAATTTATTATTTATTTTAAAAATATAAATTGATCATTAATTAAGGATGTAAATATAATTATTAAGCACATGATTGTATGCTTTTTGATCCAGAATAAAGCCTTTATAAACTGGTTGCAAATGCAGGAGCAATGATTTGTAAATGACTAATTAACTATTTACTCATGCTTAACTAATGCTTAATAGTGTGCAGTCATTATAAAATGTTACAGATAATTCTTTTCTTAATAAAACCTCCATTGAACACATTAACCACCACTCAAGTTTCTGCTGACACACAAAGAGGAGTGATTAAGAGCATCAACAAACAATTTTATATTCTCATTGTCACTAAAACTGCTAAACTGATACACGACTCATTTTAGATTTGTGCTAACGCTGTGGTTATAGATTGTTTTGTCTACACATTTTGTGGTCTATATAATAATATATATTATATTACAATATATATTATTATAACAAATATTTATATTTTTTATTCAGAATCAGATCAATTATATGGTAACAATAAAATATATCTGATGATCTTTGATCTTGAGTAATAGTAATGATGATCATAAAACATGCTGAAATTATTCTGTTCATGTTTGAATTGTTAATGGATAAAATTGTTAAATAAAGCATTCAGTTGAACGTTTGCTTAATCAAATGGTTAAATACTGTATGTTTTTCTGGAATTTTTCATTAACACTGGTGTTTAGACCCAGGGTAAAAACTGTTGAGAAATTGCAGAACCGAAGCCATATTTACTTTCCTTCATGACACCTCGATATATGCCGATCATTTCATCTTTAGCGTTGTAAACAGGAGAGCCACTGTCTCCAGGTTTACCTGCTACAGATATTAGAAAAGCATCAGTACACTGTTTAGAACAAATGATTTTACCCTCCTGCTTCTGAAAATTCCCGTCGGGGGTTGACGTGTAAAAATATCCTTTGTCAGTATCATTAATGTTACCAATGTGGTTCTGTAGACCAGGACCAAGTGGAGTGGTATCACCAAACAATTTAATAAAAGCCTGATCTCTGTTCAGATCGGTGTTACAAGATTTAGTAAAGCAAGCTTTATAGATCAATGCATTTGTAGATTTTTCAGTATAGAAAATACTCAGTATTTCTGAGTTTTCTTCAATAACATCTTCGATAACATGTAAGGCTGTCAATACATAGCCATAACCAAAGTAACAGCCAAGACCACGAGAGATTGAATTTGATGTAATAACATCGATAAAGCAAGGCTGTTTCTCTGTAATCATAGATTGTTACTGAGCATCATATTCTTCAATTGATTTGTTTCTGTAAACAATTAGACCATTTGAATAGTGTCATTTTTCCAGAAATTCTCCTGTAAGATAATCAATCTGTAAATGAGACATATTGAGAGCAAATGCTGAACTGTGTGCATTCAGGACGCAGTCGGGGTTTTTTAGAGTGGTTGGTTTTAAACCCCGCCCACCACCCACTCTGCTGCATGTCATTAAGCACATTAAGAACGTGCGTTTTTACATCATTTGTGTGTTTTCAATTAATGGATCATTCTTAGTTTCATCACCAGTTTTGCCTGTTTAATCATTTTTTTTTTTTGTACATATTTTTAACCTGTCTCCATCTAAAGAAAGTGTCCCGTATAAGATTCAAAGTGTCTGTTTGTTGGCAAAGTGTTTGTTGATCTACAGTGGTGTGAAAAAGTGTTTGCCCCTTCCTGATTTTTTTATTTTTTTGCATGTTTGTCACACTTTAATGTTTCAGATCATCAAACAAATTTAAATATTAGTCAAAGATAACACAGGTAAATACAACATGCAGTTTTTAAATTATGTTTTTTTATTGTTAAGGGAAAACAAAATCCAAACCTACATGGCCCTGTGCATTCATTTTTAATTTTTAACATTGTTAACTAAGTATTAGAATGGTTTTATACTATTGGTGTAGTTTAGATACCCAATTCTGTGTTAGATAAACATTCTGTGAAGATGTTGGTCTATATCATCTTTACTGATGCTGGAAACGTGCTGGTAACATTACATATATGTAATCAGATTTACTTTTAAAGTATTAAATATTCTACAGTAATATCATACCATGTTGACGTGAAATGTTCTGCACACTAATGTTGAGGATAAAAGTTTAGTGAAAGAGCGCAGTAACAGATGCAGCACATTGTGTGGTTTACATACTGCGGTCAGTTGTCGCCATCTAGTGGATGTGTGTCGCAAGGAAAAAGTCAGAGTTCTGAGATATAAAGTCTAAGATATAAGTCTTAAGTCCTGAACTTCATACCAGGTGACTGTGGAGGAACAGAACAAACATAGGGATTTTAGGGGTATAGAAATGCTGTAACAGAAGCTAAATTACTATGAAATTCACAAGATTTATATAAATCTGGTATTTTATATGAACATGTATTTAAATGATTGGTTTGTTTGTTTATTGTTTCATTTCTATTGTAATGAAGTTTGTGATATTGTGTGAAACCCTGCTGAAGTGGTATTTCCTGTTTGGGGTTGAGTTTGGAGTGGAGGTCGGTCCCCTTTAGGAGAAGTAGACAGTGTGTGTGTGTGTTTGCCCACATTGTTAGCTGGAAATCAGATTTCACAAGCTCCTCAGGGGTTAATACCCTTAAACTGTCAGAATATTTAAGAAGGTATACATAAGTGGTTTATTCTTTTGTGAACATTCCTTAGTGTCACTGTGTGTGTGTGTGTGTGTGTGTGTGTGCATGCTCATGCTTGCCTGCAGAAGTCAGCAGCTCCATTTTGTTACGACTGAAAAATAAAACATTTCAGGAGTAAAAACACAGTAAGTATATTTTTCCCTTTCAGTCACCTGACTGGACTATTTCTACTTTTTTCTCCATTTTTTCTTTCCGTGGTAAGAACAGACTTTAAAACAAGGACAACAACAACAACAAATAAAAGGGGAACTGAAGACTTTTTCAGAAGTGTAAAATATTATTATTATTACATGAAAATATTCTTTATTATTACACAATTCTTTATTTTGTGTGTGTGTGTGTGTGTGTGTGTGTGTGTGTGTGTGTCTGCCCTTCCCGCCTCTGCAGTATAAACTGTAATGAGTGAAAGTCAGCAGCTCCATTTTGTGACGAGTGAAAACTAAAAGATGTCAGGAGTAAAAACACAGTGAGTATCTAAAGCTCTAATATATAAACACACTGAAGTGACACTAGATGCAGAAGAGTTTTGTGGGTTTGAACTGAAGCTTTAATGTACACAGGTTGTTTTATGGTCAGGGTATATTCTGGCAAACGGTTTCCCTATTGCGGTTCCCAATGGGCATAGCAAAGGCTCCAGGTGTAAGAGGTGGGGCAACAGTTACAACATTTCAAACTTAAAGCTCATGCAAACAGATATTAATAGACAGGTTTCAGTCAAATATTTATGGTTTATTTAGCAAAATTCAGTGTTATAAGCATGCATCCTCTTCTATGTTTAATATTCTCATCAAAGTGATCATCATGAATTTAGGAATCAAAATAATAAAAGATAGGCTACTACACCTGTCAGAGGAAATTGAATTTATTTTTGTGCCCTTTTATTTATTCATTTATTTAATTATTTTTTTATGTTTGTGTCAGATAAATCCATTTGTGTGAAAATGGTATCACAAAAACAAGTAAATTGACGCTGAATAATAATTAATAACGTTTCGTATAGAGGGTGACTGTCATAAAGCGTGAAACCGGTTAGATCCAAGTGCAGGTTTATTTGCAAAATCCAAAAACAGGCAATGGTCAAAACACCAGGCAAACAGCAACAACAAAGTAAATCCAAAAGCAGTAGTCAATAATCCAGGCGTAGGTCAGGGCAGGTAGCAAACAATCACAAACACGAAAAACAGGCAGGGTCAAAAACGAGGCAATAAACAGAACAGAGAAAATACGCTCGGTATGCAGACAGGCTAACAAGTGTGCTGAGTTGGTGGTGCAATGGATTGTGGGAATTAGAGTCCTGATGGTAAAGTGCAGCAAATCCTCTGCAGGCCAGCAGAGGGAGCCCTCATGGCTCTCATAACAGTGACACAGGAGTGGATTTTCAAACTTCTCCCGTCCCAAAAAAAATTCCCGTCCCATCCCAATCCCACAAAAAAAAAAAAACTGGGGAAAATCCCATCCCGTCCCAATCCCAAAAGAATGACTCCCATTCCCTCCCACTCCCGCGTTTTTTTTTTTGTTTGTTTTTTTTCCGACTCCATTTTTAATTTTCGCGGATTCTAGAGAGTGCATGGGGAAGACGCCTTCTCTATTGTGTGGTGCGCGGGTGTGTGGAGCACGTCATTCATTTAACCAGCTATACCAAAGCAAACAGATTATATTTTTATTTATATCAAAGGTATATTTGTGTATTCCCGGTCCCGTCCACTCCCGCTGACATTTTTTCCTGTCCCGTTCCAGTCACGTGATTAATAGTGATTTTGTTTCCCATCCCACGGGTTTCCCGTGTGATTCCCGTGACCCGCGGGAATCCCGAAAAAATGTCAGCCTCTAGTTTCGTATTAGTATTTATCTCAACGGCTTTGATAGTCTATAAACTGCATATGATTGGTCAAACGTAATAACCGCGCAATTTGAATTTTTACGCACTTTTAACTGCTCAGTCGGAACCATGAGTTTATTAGCATATGAAAACATTATAACAAACATGTATGAATATGGACACAAGGATATTTACATATTGAGTAAATATGATGATGATGATGATGATGATCTCTCTTGATGTTGAGGCATTTTCGTGCAAAGCATGACAGTGCCAGTTCCTCTGTCCAAGATGTAGCCAACAGCCAAGGTTACTTTTAATTTTATTCAATTGTTTCAGTTTTTTTAATTGTTAGAATAATTAAGTGGTTTAAAAGTGCTGCTGTAATTTTATTATTGTCAAAATAGGAACAGTCTCTCTCTCTCTCTCTCTCTCTCTCTCTCTCTCTCTCTCTCTCTCTCTCTCTCAATTTCAGTTTAAGTGTGCTTTATTGGCATGACAAAAACTGTACATTTGTATTAACAAAGCATTTGCAGCTGTGATGTATACAGTACAAATAGTAGAAAAAGTTAAATTTAAACACATTGTGCATATTTTAAAAGTAAAATAGTAAATTACGTTGTTTGGTTGTGGAACATTCTGCGCTTTCACCAGCAGAGGTCCTCATCGAGCTCTGATTTGAAAAGCTTCGAGTAATGAACCTTTTTCCGATACAATTAGGTTGAAAGCTTCACTGCTTCAAGAAAGCTTCACTTCACCATCACTAATTCATTTTATTTTTCAGCAAAAAAAGATTTTCTACGAAGACGACCAAGCAATTTAGTGCAACTCATTGATGAATGGGTCAATATCTTTGTATAACGGACATTGATTTTTTGCAGTCAAACTTGTTTGTATTCATTTGTATGAAAACATTCCCTCTTGCCCCTTTCCGTTAAAGAGGAAACCCCCCTTTTTTTCCACAAAGTACCAAAAAAATGTACTACCCTGAAAGATATCTGTACAGTTATGGGAAGTAGCCTTGTGTAGTTTGTTAGAGCAAATTTAAATTTACCAGGACACCTTCTGCCAAGCGAAGATTCGTTTACTATTTCTGTTGTGTGATATATTTATAGTCGGGTTTTTCTGCTTTTAAAGGCTTTGCATCTAAAAAAGCTCAAGGTCTGGAACTCGAAAACATTTCAAATGGGCCCGTAAATTTATTTAAATTTCCCTTTCTCCTTTTTCCCCTTCTCTCTCATCGAGCTCTGATTTGAAAAGCTTCGAGTAATGAACCTTTTTCCGATACAATTAGGTTGAAAGCTTCACTGCTTCAAGAAAGCTTCACTTCACCATCACTAATTCATTTTATTTAATGTGTTGGTTTGCATTGTTGGTAACAGCATTGCCTCGTGATACGGTCAAAAACTGTGCGCACACCTTCCTCCAGCAACACCTGTCACCTGAAGAAAGGTTCCTACCTATATTCACTCATTATAGAACAGTGACCCCTAGTGGACACCTTTACAAAGACAAATTGCTTACAGCAACATTAAGGTCGGTTTAAAATGATCAACAATCATTTAAATTTTCCTTTCTGTTGTCTAAATGTTGTCTGATTTATCTGATGTATAGAGATTTAATTTGTAAATTTGGAATAATCCTAATTAGCACTCTAAATGGAAAGTGAAATTGAAAGTGTGTAAAATCAGTCAGTCAATATTTCAGTGTGTTAAGTGGGACCCCAGACCTCATCTGTATGTGTGTGAGTGGAAACTCAGAACCTCTGCTGTGAATTCAGTAAATCAAGCTCTCATAAATAAGGCCAGCACTGTTATTAACACTGCACACACACAATGCACACATGACCTGCACAGCACAGCTCACACACACATATAAGGGGCCAAATGCACATTATGAACAAGAGGGTTTGAGAAACACAAACAAAGCAGATGTGTTATTGTTGAAGAATTAGTATTGGGATAATTACAGATGTACTGTAGAAGTGAGTCGCTCTAGAATACATGTAAGGCCAGGGAAGACATACTCATTCATTATGGAGAATTCATATCCACATGTGTCTCTGTCAAAAGATGAAAAAGAGAAGTGGGAAGACTTATGAGGGTGGACATTGAAATGTGTGAAAACTGGTGATTGGAAACCCAGTTCAGATCCCACTGTGTTTTACAGTAAGAAAATAAAAGCCTATTGTAATTTCTTTGAGCTGGATGGATTTGACTGACAGAAGATAAAATTTGAGATAACACCACAAGCAAACACAGATGTGCTGAAAGCAGTTTGGCAGGTACCACATATTTCTGTAGATGAAACCCCGTTTAAATGCAGTTCTTACGGATCTCTGAAAAAACATGATGTGGGTCTTATTAATTGTGCACCTATGCAAATAACCCCCAAGTTTGAACTTGTAGGCCTTGTAAATTGCGGTATTTTTAAATGTGAAACTCCAACCATTTATAATGAAGTTGCAAATTGTAAAATAACAGGTGAAATTACTGGAATTTATTATATTGAACAAGGTAAAAGCATATATAAAACCAGATATATTGCCATACAGAACATTCCAAAGCCTAAAACAAAGAAACAACTAATGTAGTTTTTAGGCATGTGTTTTTATTACAGAACCTTTATACTTAATTATGCAATCCTTGAGGCTCCCTTGTGTGCAATGGCTCATGGGAAGGGTCTACAGGCCCACAATGCACTTAGTAGGACATCTGAAGCAGAAAAAGTCTTTGTAAGAGTTACAGCTAGCCTTACAATCCACACCCAGATTACATGAACCAGATCCGAACAAATCATTCACACAGATAGTAGATAAAAAAATGCCTATGAATTCAAAAGCTGTAGCAGCAGCAAAAATAATGCAGTCAATGCTTCTAGTGACATTGTAGAATACAGTGAAAATAACCTATAGTTCCAGATGCAGTACCATCTAATCCTTTAACAGAAAACAGCACGTCAGCAACCAGCACAATTGTTAAGAGATAATCTCTTACTTGAAATGTCAAATGGAAACGCTGTAATGTACTAAACCTTGCAACGCCTCTTACACATAAGTTGATGAAAAACAGCACAATTGTGTAACAGTTGTAAATTAAATTTACAGGTCCGATTTGCAGGAGATGTCATCGCTGTATCCAGACCTTGAGCTGTAGATGCATAAGCCTTTAGAAAGCAGAAAACGCTGTATCTACGTAAGATATAGTCACACAACATGAAATAGTGAAACTGAATCATTGCTGCTTGTGCAGAGAGGTGTCCTGGTAAAGTTAATTGCTCTAACAGAAGCTAGCACAAGGCATACGTGTCACCATATACTGATAGCAGATATGCTTTCAGGGTAGTACATGATTTTGGTACATTGTGGAAACATAGAGGTTTCCTCTTTAACAGGAAGGGGCAAGATGGAATGTATTCATTACAAATGAATACAACACAAGATTTGACTGCTAAGAATCAATGTACCGTTATACTAAGATATGTGACCCATGTCATCAATGAGATTGCACTCATTGACTGTGAGTCGTCTTCTGTAGAAAATCTTGTTTTGCTGAAGAAAATTTTCCAAAAAGATGTCATTGATGTCATACAAGATTGACATTAAGAAATACATTGACAACAGATGGGGCTGCAAACATGCAAGGTTTATTAAGGTTTATTTAGCAATACTAAAATGTGTTCATACAGTAGCTACAAAATCAGATCTGCATACATTTTGCAGAAGACCTTAACCAGAGCGACTTAGATTTTTATGTCATTTGTTTTACAACTGAGCGTTGTTCTACAAAGGATCTTGCTCTAGGGTTCAGCTGTGGCAACCTGGTGGACATGGGATTCAAACTCACAACCTTGCGATTGGTAATCCAAAACCTTAACCACTAGGCTACCACAGCCCCACTAAGTGCCAAATGCCCAGCCACATATGCTAAATGTAAGCTAGCACTATTTCATTGACATTTATGAGACTAGCTTAAGCTGTTCTACTCTTTATCTTCTGTCATCTCTTCTAGTCCGTTTTCTGTTATTTTACAGAAGTACAGAACTACTCAAAAGTTTGTACACATTGAGTGAAATAAATCAATTTTTAATGGTTCTGAAAGAAGTCTCTTATGATCATCAAGCCTGCAATTGATCAAAAATACAAAACAAAACAGTTTGTAAAATGTAATTATGTAATTTTCTGATGTAATTTACTTTAAAATAGAATGTATTTCTGTGATCAAAGCTGAATTTTCATCAGCTATTTCAACAGTCTTCAGTATGAGCTCCTCATATTTTTTTAACCTGTTATATTTATTTAGGATACTTTGCTTCATAAAAGATATATTTTAAATTGTAATATTTCACAATATTACTGTTTTTTTCTTTATCGTGATCAAATAAATCAGGCTTAAATGAGCATAAGATACTTCTTTCAAAAGCATAAAGTATTATAATTTGTCCCTAATAACTTTAATTGCATCAATTGTAAAATGTTTTCATTCCAAAATATTCCAATTCTTTAACTAATTATTTCTATATCTGTGCATTGAATTGTATAAATCTTTTACAAGCTTTTTTCAAACTTATTCTATAGCACCATCACACACACACACACACACACACACACACACACACACACACACACACACCTGTCTTATTTTTAAATCTGTATTAGATTTCCAAAATTCCCCAGATGAAGTTTTCATTAAAAGTTTCCATAAATTTACTGGAAATTTCCCGCCCCTTTGCAACCATAAGAATAAGTAGAGGAAGGAACAAAATCGGAAGAGTGCAAAAAAAAAATAGTATTTTAAAGAAGTATAAAGAAATAATAATGATGGCAGACTTTAACACTGTTTTCAGTAAACTCAATATGGCAGATGGGATGGTTTTTAAATCGTATACGGAGTAAAGAACTCAAGGATCTAATGAGTGAAAACAATGTGATAGACGTGTGGAGAAAGAGAAACGGAGGAAGAAAAGAAGAGATTTAGTGAAAAACTTGCAGGACAAGGATTGATTTTATTGTATGTACAAGAAATGTAGAAGACTTTATAGACAAAATCAGATATGAAGAAGCAATTTTGAGTATCATAAGTTCTTATTTTTTACTCTGGATTGTAAAAGATGTTAAAGTGTGAAGTTGTAGCTGAGAGGATAAAAGGATGTGATCAGTCACAGTTATTGTTATGGATCTTCTACATCTGAATATGAATGATTCGGCTCCCAAACTGCTGGAAATGTGGGACGTGTTCTAACGCTTCACCACCACAACTGATTTATCCTGGAAAAAAGGTCTGAGGAGAGACTCCTGTCATACACCAGACCTGGTGAGTGTCTTATACTTAATGCTGAAAAACACAACAGGACAGAATTACAGACACATTTAAACACATTGGTTATGAACAACAGAAGCATAAATACACACATTAGATGTGACATTTTACAGCACACAGTGAATATTACACAATATCATACAGTAAAGAGACAGTAAGTCAGTAACTCACTGTAGTGTCTCCAGTTTACAGTGTGGATCCTTCAGTAGATCAGAGAGCAGCTTCACTCCTGATTCTCCTGGATTATTACCGTTCAGATCCAGTTCTCTCAGGTGTGATGAGGAGTTTGACCTCAGAGCTGAAGCCAGAGCAGCACAACCTTTATCTGTAATACTGCAGTCCTCCATCCTGCAAGAAAGAAAACCTTCACACTTAACACACTCAGTTTTAGTATTGAAAACATAAACTACACAAAATCTTTATATACAGTACATTTACTCTCCATCTCACACACACAACAATGAAAATATATCCGATCACTACAAATAAGCTACCACAGAGGAGAACTGGATGTTGTAGTGTTTATTAAAGCTCTCTCTGTGTGTGTGTGTGTGTGTGTGTGTGTGTGTGTGTGTGTGTGTGTATGTGTTTGTGTGTGTGTTTACCACAGTATCTCCAGTGTACAGTGTGGATTCTTCAGTCCATTAGAGAGCAGCTTCACTCCTGAATCCTGCAGTTTATTGCGACTCAGGTTCAGTTTTCTCAGACTGGAGGAGTTTGAGCTGAGAACTGAGGACAGAACTCTACAGCTTTCCTCTGTCAGATTACACTTCCACAGCCTGGAAGAGAAATGATGAAATATCAGAACACTGATCTCAAACACACACACAGCCACAATCCAGCTAAAGTTGAAGATGTAACAGAAATGTCAGTGTGTTTATGTCACACACACAAATCAGAGGACAGGGACACCACAGAACTAGCTATTACAACCCATCAATACTGACACCATCAACAACTGAATCATTTGTAGAAGTTTTTGTAACATTACTGATGATCTGAATCCATTGGGATTTTGTCATAATAAATCAGATATCACATATAAAACAGCCTTGTTATGTGTTATGTTCCATAAATGTTATTGGAATAATTCTCATTATAATCAACAACAACAAGGTTGTTACACTGGACATCATGTGACAGAGTTTCACTTGTAAAAAATGTTTACAGATGTTCTCTTGTCTGCATTACAGTGGCATGTTAAAATCTCACAGAAAAAATGATGTTTATAAGTGTTAATCAGTTACATCACTTTAATCAGTCACATGTTTTAAAGTGAACCTCATTAACACCAATAAATCAGGCTGGTGGAAACTAAAAGCGAAAAAAGAGAGCGGCGTTTTCACAGAGGCGGAGTGGGGGTTTTAATGACGCTTATGGGGATTTAAGCCAATATGTTAAAAGAAGCAATACAGCTGCATCGGCCTAAGCAAGAGAGTTGGCTTGGCAAAAAATAACGACAGAGTAAATGCGTGAGTGTATTAAATTACAAATTTGGTATTGGCTCCGTTTTTATTATTATGCAAAATAAATGACTTATACATCCTTTTGAATATGTTATATCACTATGAAAGCATTTACTATTCTTGCCATTTATTTCTTTAGTTTAAAATAATAATGTATATTTCTTATTTAATAAGGTGTAATCCTTCTGGAGCCACAATAACTTTAAGCCAAGTCAAAATGAAACACAAAACATTCTGCAAAAATTAATATTTGATTACACAATTACTGAACTATTATTATAACAGGTATTAGTATATTCATTCTGTCATGTAGCTAATAGAAAGAAGGACTGAAGCCCGTCTAACTGGCGGGGGGCCCACCGCCACCTCCCTCACCCATCTGAGGAGCTGGCTCTGTCCCTTAATAAAGGGCGACCAGTGGTTGCTGGCATTCCAGGGGGCAGTTCATTCGCACACACCATGCACCACAAGTGATGTGAAAAATGGTGAAATGTAAGTTACCTCTATGAATTGTTTTAATTTTTTGTCCTAATAAATTACTATCTCTGTCACTTAAAGGCTTTTTGAACAAGATTAATTTTTATGTAGGCTTATTTTATTTAACTGCATATGATGTATAGGCTACTGTGATCTTAGTCTGACATGTTACTCTTTTCATGTATTATTTTTTTTTATAATATTGAGAATTTAATGGGTTGTGTGTTCTTATAGATACTGATGGACGGATTGTATTATTGGACCCTCCAGAAAGAACACAGTCTGTCACAGTTGTACTGTAAGTGATTTGTTGTCAGGTACCTTTAGTTGCTTTTAGGTATTTATTTTTTTTTTTTGCCAGATAATGTATACTTCTTTTAGAATATTTCTCCTGTAGGATGAAGATGATGAAGATGACGATGAAGAGACCACATCTGCTGTGACAGAAGTGGACAATGCTGGTAGATCCACTGAGGTATGATGCATACCATTATAATGTATGGCCCCTTTTTACATTAGAGTAATAAACTGTCATTGTCCTTTCACAGTACATAGAGTACCTAGGGATTTACCCACAGATGAGGGTCCTTCAACCTCAGCACACAATCTAAGCAGGGTAAGAATTTGTGTCCAGGTGTCCATATTTGAATTTTATTGTCTGACCAAATAATCTCATTCATTAAATTTTTTCCACCTTCCTAGTTGCCAGCAAAGGAGCTGTATAAGGTCCATCTTCAAAAACAAATAAGAAAAAGTGACATGGAGATGGACCTTATACAGCTTCAAATGGAAGAGAAAAGGCTCCTCATTAAAAAAGCAGCACTTGAAATTGAATTACTGGAGCATCGCCTTAAGGTGAGAACTTGTCTGAATATTAATCTGTTGCATGTTAAAAGTGTTGTGTGTGTGTGTGTGTGTGTGTGGAAATAAAGGAATAAACTGCCTGGCAGACCAGTGCAAAAAAGTTAATAAAAGTAATTTTGACAGATCCTGTCTCTCAAAAGTCCTCCATCTCTGTTGGCCTCTAAAATCTGTAGGTGTTCCTCTGGGCCATCTTCCTCAATACAAGGAGGGTGGCTCTCTCCTCTTATAGTGGCAATATTGTGAAGCACAACACAAGCCACTATAATGTCGCATGCCATCTCTGGACTAACCCGGAGCCCACGCAGACACTGAAACCGAGATTTGAGGATCCCTATAGTCATCTCCACCTTGGCCCGTGTTCGGCTGTGAGCCATGTTAAACCGTGTCTGTGGTCCAGGCTCAGGTTCAGGATAGGGTGTCATTAAATAGGGCAGACAAGGGTATCCACTGTCCCCCAGCAAGTAACCATTGTACTGTCCTGTAATGATTGAAGTGTACAACACAAATATAGTAAAAAGGGAAAAAAAACAAAAACAATTGTATAAAGCAAAACATACCCTGCTGAAATGTCTGGCATAATGATGACTCGCGGAAAATTCTGGCATCATGCACAGATCCTGGCCATTTTGCCTCGACATTGGTAATGATTTGGGTTGCCTCACATATTACCTAGTTAGTGGAAAAAGTAATGACTTTAATGATTTTAAGAAGGGAAAAAATTAAGTTTAAAAAATTACCTGCACATTGATACTGACACGAGGTTGGACAAAGGCGAGTGAGGATCCAAATGCAGTTTTAGATTTACTTAACCAAAACAAGAAACAGGTAATATAAACAAGCAAACAAACAGGCAGGCATAACAGAGCAGAATACAGAGCAGACAGGAGACCGGAACATCCACAACATACATACAAGCACAATGCAATAACGACCAACAAAAGGGAAGTGAACACACAGAGTATAAATAACAGACAAGAACCAATCACAGAGCAGAACCAATTAGAGACAAAGACAAGACACCTGAAGGAGAGAAGGAGTACAATTAATGTCCATGGAAACCAAAGAGTGGGCGGAGCAAACAATTAACCACAGGAAAAGACAGCAGACAGAAACAGGACAGAAACACAGACAGACTCATTACAGAGCCCCCCCCCCCCCAGGAGTGGATTCCAGACACTCCAACGCAGAACCGGAGGGCGGTGGAGCGGAGGCGGAACAGGGGGCGGGAAGGCGGGCCAGGTCCATGGGGCGGCAGAGGGCAGGGCAGAGCCGGCGAAGCTGGAGGCCAGGGCGGAGCCGGCAGAGCAGGGGGCCAGGGCGGAGCCGGCAGAGCAGGGGGCCAGGGCGGAGCAGGCAGAGCAGGGGGCCAGGGCGGAGCCGGCAGAGCCAGCGACCAGAGCGGGACTGGAGACCAGGGTGGTGCCGCAGGCAGAGCCAGCGACCAGAGCAGGACTGGAGGCCAGGGTGGTGCCGGAGGCAGAGCCAGTGACCAGAGCAGGACTGGAGACCAGGGTGGCGCCGCAGGCAGAGCCAGGGACCAGAGCAGGACTGGAGACCAGGGTGGTGCAGGAGGCGCTTTGAACCTATCAAGATGGACAGGAGAGGGAGAGACAGACAGAGACAGGGAGACAAAGCTGGGGATCGCTGGTTCTGTCGACCCGGTCGGTCCGGCTGGTTCTGTCGACCCGGTCGGTCCGGCTGGTTCTGTCGACCCGGTCGGTCCGGCTGGTTCTGTCGACCCGGTCGGTCCGGCTGGTTCTGTCGACCCGGTCGGTCCGGCTGGTTCTGTCGACCCGGTCGGTCCGGCTGGTTCTGTCGACTCGGTCGGTCCGGCTGGTTCTGTCGACCCGGTCGGTCCGGCTGGATCCGGTGTCTCAACAGGTTCGGGCGCTTCGGCAGGCTCAGGCGTTTTGGCAGGTTCGGGCGCCTCAACAGGTTCAGGCGCTTCAGCAGGTTCGGGAGCTTCAGCAGGTTCGGGAGCTTCAGCAGGTTCGGGCGCTTCAACAGGTTCGGGCGCTTCAGCAGGTTCATGTGCTTCAGCAGGTTCGGATGCTTCAGGTGCCTTCGGTGCTCCAGCCGGTGCCGTAGGGATGCCGGCCGCCCGAACCGGCACCATCGGGGTGTCCGCCAGCTTGGCGATCAGCCGGTTCCCCCGGACCTCGCCCGAGCTTTCCGGTCTGGCACCCATGTGGACGGGTGCAGTCACCGGCATACACAGGCCTGGGTCGGGCCGAGGTACCGTAGGGGCCTCGGGCGTCCGTGGCTGGTCTGGCTCCGCAGCCAGGGGACCCCGATGCCTACTGCCCCCCCCAACAAATATTTAGGGCCGGTGTCCGACTCTGTCCTGTGCACGGTTAGGGAGGACCTGCCCAGGAGCAACGCTACGTTGGCCAGGTCCGTGAAAGGCCCCACCTCTCGGCCCAATGGCACTAGGTAGCGCAGCCCGTCCTCCAAACCATGCCGGAACAGGTCCTTGAGGGCCTTCTCCCCAAAATCCACCTGATTAGACAAGTCCAGAACACCTCTACATATTCCTCCAGTGGGGAATCCCCCTGACATAAACGGAACAAAATCTCTGCTGGATCCATGTGGTTGGTCGTTCTGACACGAGGTTGGACAAAGGCGAGTGAGGATCCAAATGCAGTTTTAGATTTTACTTAAACCAAAACAAGAAACAGGTAATACAAACAAGCAAACAAACAGGCAGGCAAAACAGAGCAGAATACAGAGCAGACAGGAGACCGGAACATCCACAACATACATACAAGCACAATGCAATAACGACCAACAAAAGGGAAGTGAACACACAGAGTATAAATAACAGACAAGAACCAATCACAGAGCAGAACCAATTAGAGACAAAGACAAGACACCTGAAGGAGAGAAGGAGTACAATTAATGTCCATGGAAACCAAAGAGTGGGCGGAGCAAACAATTAACCACAGGAAAAGACAGCAGACAGAAACAGGACAGAAACACAGACAGACTCATTACAGATACTATGAATAGATTTCCTATTAACATAATCTCCCTCATTTATTGGTGGAGCTTTAATAGGAATGTGAGTGCCATCAATGCACCCAATTACATTTGGAAACCCTGAAACAGAAAGTTATGGAAGTATGAAGTGTGTGCGCATAATGAATACATGTATAGATATAAATAATATGACTAAATATTAAATATGCGTCATAGATTTTACTACAAAGGACAAACCTGCCACTCTGTGGAATTCGTCTTTAATAACAAGCAGAGGTTTATGGCCAGTGCAAGTGGCACAAACGTGGGTAAGAACTGTTTAAGCGCCAGACATACTGTACGAACGGCTCTACACACAGTTGCCTTTCCCACATGCTCTGAATCGCCCACACTGTACAAAAAATGGCCAGACGCAAAAAACCTAAGTGCTATGCACAGAATGTTTTCTGTGCTAAGCGCAGAACCGCGGTTTGTCACATTTGCGATATGCGGTTTTAAAAGACGTGTTAAATAAACTAACGAATCTTTTGAAAAACGATAACGCTCTTTCAAATATTCATTAGGGTATGCAAACACATCAATACCGGTCTTATAACCCTCTCCCGACGAAAAAAACCTCGTATAATTTGTGCTTCTACGTCCACAGGATCCTCATCAAAAGGGTACGCCATGCTCACCAACCTTCTGAACCGAAGTTACACTGAAACATAACCTGCTCTCGAGCAGGTTATCTTCAGAGAGTCAGTTGCTATGGTTACATACATACCCAGAAAGTTACCTCCGTTTTTGGAACCGAAAGTTGAGGTTATCCACAAACTTACCCTTAAACATACCCAGGTATGTCACATAACCTGCTTTCTGGAATACCCCCTGATGTGCTGAAAGATGTTTTTGAGTGTGTAGTGCCTGTTGAACTTGTGCAGTGCTTGACTTTACTTATAACAAATAAATACTTCACATTGGAAAGCCCCAATAAATCTGTTAGCCAATTCCCTTACAAGTGGGAAGACTGAAAGAACAAGGCACATGCAATTCCTTGTACATTTTCAAGGCAAAAAAGGCAGAACACAGAACACTGAACACAGGCAGATCTTTCCGCATGTTAAGCTTCTTCAGAAGCACCATTTTATGGAGCAATACCCTGAAATGTCTGTTTCAGATGCCTCTATAGTTCCTCTTGATGTTTTGCAAACAGAGGTAGCCCAGGTGATCAAAAATACAGTAAGTACCCAGCTACAGTATGCTGGAAGTCCCTATTGCTAAGAGTGTCTTTTGCCAGGGTTTAAAATACAGAAATAGTATAATCCTGGGACATGAAACAACAAATGGCCTCGCTTCCTTTGGAAAAATTGTCCAGATTTGTATAGTTAAAAGACATTGTGGATGGTATAGGGAACACTTTAGGGCATTTGAGCTTACTGCATCACCAACAAGAGAGATGTTCTTTGTAGAACATAATGATTTACAGTTGGTCCTTTGTGTTGGATGACTTTGAAAAGACAAGTACATGCATAAAGTATAAAAAGAACTTCACAATTTACTGTTTATTTTTAAAGTATTGCATTTTTTTTTACTTATTATTACCATATTTTCATATTTTCAAAAACTAATTGTATTTGTGCTTTTTTCCAAAGTTTTACCGCAATGAATTCCCCAATCTGGCTAAGATTTATTATTGGGGAGCACAACTCACAGAAGGTGATCCTCCAGAATGGCATGAAAACTTCTGTTAGTGATCTCTCAAAGGAAATTGAAAAACAGTGTAACCTACAAGGAGATTTCAGATTGCAATTCATGGATCCTGAATTTGACAATAAAGAAACATTCAGATACAGAATACAGCCATGTGGCTCAAGCACTTATAATAAAGCACCATTGTTTAAAAGAGAGAGCTTCTTTGGATGAATTCAGTGGATGGGAAAGCCAGTTTGAAGTATAAACTTGGCAACTATAGAACAAAACTAAGAAACATTGGCTATACAGAAGTTACAGTAAACTCCCTCAAGCACAGATGGAATTTCCTGTCCTGCATACCATGTAAAAAAACACACAAAGCTGAGGTGAACTACTGCCCGTCCTACACACAAGGAGAAACACCCGAAACTCTTGAAGCGATCAGAGAAATACTTTTGCCTGAAATAAAAAAGATCAATAAGAATAAATTTAAGAATGCTCATGACCAAGACTTTTTTTAATTTGGAGGCAAGGAATCACCTCTTTTAGCAGATTTCAAAACAAGATGTCCTGCTCTTTTCAGAAAAGAAGAGGTAGGTGAACATTTTTAAGTGAATAATTTTTTTTTTAACTTAATGGGTTTCATGGTAACAGTTATTCTTTGTCTATTATAGATTTATGCAGAATTTGAGTGAATCACAACAGTCCAAGTGGTGTCTACTTTCTTTGCCAATATGGATGGATACTCTTCAAAATGTATGAAGATGTTTGCACAGCACATGTCCTTGTACAAAAAAATAAAACCCTAATGGTTCCCACGACACAGGTAGAACAACAACACTCATCAAAACCTTGTGTTAAAGCTGAATTTCTGCAAAAGTGGCACATCTTTGAGTTAGAAAAGTTGTGAGGTGTCTTTGCTCTTAATTTTCTGATTTTTAAATAAAAATACTGTTGTATTAAAAAAATTAAGTAAATGTGTGTCAGTGATTTGGAAAAAAATGTAAAGGCTATAATTCATCCATCCATCCATCCATCTTCTACCGCTTATCCGGGGCCGGGTCGCGGGGGCAGCAGACTAAGCAGGGACGCCCAGACTTCCGTCTCCCCAAGACACTTCCTCCAGCTCTTCCGGGGGAATACCGAGGCGTTCCCAGCCCAGCCAAGAGACATAGTCCCTCCAGCGTGTCCTAGGTCTTCCCCGGGGACTCCTCCCGGTTGGACATGCCCGGAACACCTCCCAGGGAGGCGTCCAGGAGGCATCCAGAACAGATGCCCGAGCCACCTCAGCTGACTCCTCTCGATGTGGAGGAGCAGCGGCTCTACTCTGATCTCCTCCCGAGTGATCGAGCTCCTCACCCTATCTCTAAGGGAGCGCCCAGCCACCCTACGGAGGAAAATCATTTCGGCCGCCTGTATCCGGGATCTTTTTCCACCCAAATCCACCCAAAGCTCATGACCATAGGTGAGGGTAGGAACATACAGGGAGTGCAGAATTATTAGGCAAATGAGTATTTTGACCACATCATCCTCTTTATGCATGTTGTCTTACTCCAAGCTGTATAGGCTCGAAAGCCTACAACCAATTAAGCATATTAGGTGATGTGCATCTCTGTAATGAGAAGGGGTGTGGTCTAATGACATCTACACCCTATATCAGGTGTGCATAATTATTAGGCAACTTCCTTTCCTTTGGCAAAATGGGTCAAAAGAAGGACTTGACAGGCTCCGAAAAGTCAAAAATAGTGAGATATCTTGCAGAGGGATGCAGCACTCTTAAAATTGCCAAGCTTCTGAAGCGTGATCATCGAACAATCAAGCGTTTCATTCAAAATAGTCAACAGGGTCGCAAGAAGCGTGTGGAAAAACCAAGGCGCAAAATAACTGCCCATGAACTGAGAAAAGTCAAGCGTGCAGCTGCCAAGATGCCACTTGCCACCAGTTTTGCCATATTTCAGAGCTGCAACATCACTGGAGTGCCCAAAAGCACAAGGTGTGCAATACTCAGAGACATGGCCAAGGTAAGAAAGGCTGAAAAACGACCACCACTGAACAAGACACACAAGCTGAAACGTCAAGACTGGGCCAAGAAATATCTGAAGACTGATTTTTCTAAGGTTTTATGGACTGATGAAATGAGAGTGAGTCTTGATGGGCCAGATGGATGGGCTCGTGGCTGGATCGGTAAAGGGCAGAGAGCTCCAGTCCGACTGAGACGCCAGCAAGGTGGAGGTGGAGTACTGGTTTGGGCTGGTATCATCAAAGATGAGCTTGTGGGGCCTTTTCGGGTTGAGGATGGGGTCAAGCTCAACTCCCAGTCCTACTGCCAGTTTCTGGAAGACACCTTCTTCAAGCAGTGGTACAGGAAGAAGTCTGCATCCTTCAAGAAAAACATGATTTTCATGCAGGACAATGCTCCATCACACGCGTCCAAGTACTCCACAGCGTGGCTGGCAAGAAAGGGTCTAAAAGAAGAAAAACTAATGACATGGCCTCCTTGTTCACCTGATCTGAACCCCATAGAGAACCTGTGGTCCATCATCAAATGTGAGATTTACAAGGAGGGAAAACAGTACACCTCTCTGAAGAGTGTCTGGGAGGCTGTGGTTGCTGCTGCACGCAATGTTGACGGTGAACAGATCAAAACACTGACAGAATCCATGGATGGCAGGCTTTTGAGTGTCCTTGCAAAGAAAGGTGGCTATATTGGTCACTGATTTGTTTTTGTTTTGTTTTTGAATGTCAGAAATGTATATTAGTGAATGTTGAGATGTAATATTGGTTTCACTGGTGAAAATAAATAATTGAAATGGGTATATATTTGTTTTTTGTTAAGTTGCCTAATAATTATGCACAGTAATAGTCACCTGCACACACAGATATCCTCCTAAAATAGCTAAAACTACAAACAAACTAAAAACTACTTCCAAAAATATTCAGCTTTGCTATTAATGAGTTTTTTGGGTTCATTGAGAACATGGTTGTTGTTCAATAATAAAATTAATCCTCAAAAATACAACTTCCCTAATAATTCTGCACTCCCTGTAGATCGACTGGTAAATAGAGAGCTTCGCCTTGCGGCTCAGCTCTTTCTTCACTACAACAAACCGGTATATCGACCGCATCACTGCAGAAGATACACTGATCCGCCTGTCGATCTCCCGCTCCATCCTTCCCTCACTCGTGAACAAGACCCCAAGATACTTAAACTCCTCCACTTGAGGCAGGATCTCTCCGCCAACCTTAAGGGGGCAAGCCACCCTTTTCCGGCTGAGAACCATGGCCTCGGACTTGGAGGTGCTGATTCTCATCCCGCTGCACACTGAAAGTCCTGATTTGAGGAAGCCAACATGACAACATCATCTGCAAAAAGCAGAGACGAAATCCTGTGGTCCCCAAACCGGACTCCCTCCGGCCTCCGACTGCGCCTAGAAATCCTGTCCATATAAATAATGAACAGGACCGGTGACAAAGGGCAGCTCTGCCGGAGTCCAACATGCACCGGGAACAAGTCTGACTTACTGCCGGCTATATGAACCAAACTCCTGCTCCGGTCATATTGGGATCGGACAGCCCTTAGCAGAGGGCCCCGGACCCCATATTCCCAGAGCACCCCCCAACAGGTCACCACGAGGGACACAGTTGAATGCCTTCTCCAGATCCACAAAGCACATGTGGACAGGTTGGGCAAACTCCCATGAACCCGCTATAATTCATTAATATTTTATATTTACATATTTATACATACAACACTGATGTGAAGTGAGAGTGAATACTCAAATCTCTGAGTTTAATGAAGACCCTTGCAGTCTTATTAAGGAGTATATGGTAATTGTCATTCAAATGTATTCACCTTTATGTCATTCAAAACCTCTATATGACTCACCTGTGAAACACAAAAGATATTTTGAGACGTGTCAATGGTTTTGTGTCTATATAATGGAAGTCAGTGGGTGGCTGAAATGACATGAGGGTAATGAAAGAAATTTCATTTTTGGGTGAAGTATCCCCATAAATATTATTTCAGCTTTTACCCACTCTCATGTAATTCCAAACCTGTTTGATTAGCTTTCTCCGGAAGAACATGTTTGAACCATACAACACTGACAATACACAGCTTTTGTGTCCATTGTACTGTATGGGCACACAACCACTGAGACATACCTTAATATTTTTGTGTTCCACAGAAGAGTTATATATAGGTTTTAAATGACACAAAGGTGACTAAATGATGAGTTTTATTTTTGGGTGAAATATTCCTTTAGCACACATGCATTTTGAATAACTGTATCATTGTAATTCTCCTCTGTAGGATACAGATGCACCCAGGACTCAGGACTCGATCCAGAAGACTGTGTTGGGATTGTATTTTATAAAAGGTTCAAACATTGAAGATTGCCCAGTAGATGTTGGAGTGATATCGGAGGGTGTGAGAGTTCTTGAAGATCTCAACAATGTAGTGTATGTCACAGCCAAGCTGATAGGGCTGATATATGCACTGAACTTGAGCTGCCCTACAGAACTAAGGTACACTTTTGAAGCACTGCAGAAGTTATTTCTGGAGCTAGATGGCAAAAAACAATCTAATAAAGTACAAATGCTGAAGACAAAGCTGCTGTCATATGTGTTAGAGTAAGGGCTGGTCTAATCTAATTTGTCAGTAAACTTTACAGTGTTGTAATCTTACAGTAATGTTTAATTGTAACTATTCAAAGCAAAGCATTTGTGTGTGAACGTGAAATAAAAAAACTTTGTGTTAAAGTAACTTGAACTAATTGGATGGAACCACAGTCAATAATCTAAATGAGGTGTTTGAATAAAATGATCTTATGTTGGTTTAGTGAAAAATATTTGGCGAGTTTTTAAAAGATAAAAACTTGTTCAGACAACTGAACCATTTTAAGTTACAGGAAAGTAATTATACTTATTTGATTGGACATTAATAATTCACGTTAGTTTCATAATTCAGTTTTGTTGTCAAAACACAAAAATCTGGCATAGATTAAACATAAATCTTAAATGTTAATTAAAACTAATAAAGTTGTGTGGAACCACTGTCCATAATTTATTTGACTTTATTTTTGAGCATCAGTCATGAAGAGCTCTTTCTTAGCAGCATAAAGAATGTCTTGGATGGTTGTATAAAGAAGAACATTGAATATCAGAGTGAGATTTTAATGTGTCTAACATACAAATGGTCTAAGCAGCCATCATGTTCAGTCAGTCACGTGACTCCTCCTGTTTTAGACACTTTTGTAACCGAGTGCAACAACACAACCAGCGGTGGTAAGAAACACATGAATTGTATGAAGGGTGAAGTGTAACGAGTCCAGTGCTGTAGATTCAGGTGATACAAGGTGATTACACAAAGTGACACACCCCCTACATTAGAGCTTAATTAGGACTATAATATTTTATCTAGTTTCAGTGATGTGTCCTGTGTACATCATCAGCAGTCGTGTTACAGACACAGTCACAAGTGTAATGAACGTGACAGAGGTGGATTATTTACTCTATCATCATTTTTCTCTAAAATGTGTTTGGAGTAGAAACTTAAAGTTGAAAAAAGATACTAAAATCACTAATATAGTGTGTGTGTGTGTGTGTGTGTGTGTGTGTGTGTGTGTGTGTGTGTGTACCTCAGTATCTCCAGTGTGCAGTGTGGATTCTTCAGTCCATCAGAGAGCAGCTTCACTCCTGAATCCTGCAGTTTATTGACACCCAGGTTCAGTTCTCTCAGACTGGAGGAGTTTGAGCTGAGAACTGAGGACAGAACTCTACAGCTTTCCTCTGTCAGATCACACCCCCACAGACTGGAAGAGAAATGATGAAGTGTTTGATTTATTTCTCTGATATCCGTCAGTAAGAAATAAAGTGTCCACCTGAACACAAGGTTCTAATGTCAGGATAAAAATATAAAAGGAACAACTGTGTACAGATGTGACAAATAAGAATGCACATCATGGAGAAAACGTTCCTGCGATTTCTCACCACATCACATTCTCTAGCGCCGAAAACACATGACCAATAGAGTTCAGTCGTGTGTAATTCTCTGTCACGTATACTGAAGCCAGTAATATGCTTGGTTTCTTTAACCCTCTGGGGCCTGACCATTTTGTGACACTGGCAGAGGTTCTGACATGCTCTTACATTTGGTCTTTTTTCAGTTACTTCAAAACATATTAATGGCTAATATCACATAACACTGTATTCAGCACAAACTTGGCTACAATATTATGTAAGTAAAATTTATGTACATGTTTGTATTTTTAAGTAAATGATGTTTATGTGTGATTAGTAAAAAAAAGAAAAAGAAAAGTTGCTGAAATAAGGCCAAGAAACACATACTAAAAATTTGTTCACAAACAATAAAGTTCTCTACTCTTGTAGAGTTGAGAATTTGCTACAAAAAGATGTAAAAACCATTTTACCCACTCATTCACATGAAACAATACATTGATTTAACTTTTGTAAGACAGTTTTTGTTGTGTAAAGGCAATATGCAAGGGCGGGTCAATGGTCATGAATATTGATGATTCACACCTTTTATTTTACCAATGTTAAAAAAAAACATGAACAATACAATAGAGTCAAGTCAAGAAGCTTTATTGTATGGAATGATTCTAAATGTCAGCTATAAATGTGCAGGTGATGGTAAAGGTAAAGGTGATGCAGACACATTCCTAAAAAAAAAAACATAATTAGTCTCATTGTGTATTTCCCAAAGTACTAAGCAACACATTAGTAATAATAATATATAACTAGAACGTACATTTCCTGAAGAAAATGTGAATGGTGCTTGCACGTGGCAAGTTCCCCTCATTGTTCTGAGTGTTTTGATATGTCACATGTCCATGTTGTAAAAAGTTTTTTGATTTTGCATATTTTGGGGGCGGGGCTGCGGCACAACCGGAAGGCCAGTCGGTACACCAATTTAAAAGTTTGATAAGGGTATCACCCTAAAGGAGCTGGCCGTGTTTGGTGTAGATAGTTCAAAAGCTTGCCGAGTTATAAACCTCCAAATTTATAATGGTAGTCCATGGGAAAAAAGGCCACTTTGAGACCCGGTACCAGAAGTACCGGTACTCGGATCGCTTATAAAAGTCATAGCACACCTCTCCTCAGTGAGCCGGCCAATTTGACATCTCATTCATGGGTCTAGGACAAAAGCTGCGGGACAAGTTATGCGCCAAAGTTTTGTCCAGAAGAGTATGCAGGATAGTAAGAATGTTGCTTTGCAAGCACCATTAACTAATATATAGTAATATAAAATATAACTGAAAAATGGGTACATGTGGACGTACTCTTTTTTGTTCCCGATCGCGTTGCTGCGTGCCCTCGTGCACGTATCAGACGCAGGTGAACGTGTTGCAGCCACATTCCTAAAAAAATATCATAATTAGTATCATGTATATTCAAAGTACAAAGCAACACACAAGTATTACTAATACTGAGAACATAAAAAAGGGTAAATGTGGCTTACACTGGATGAATGTCGCTCGCGATGCTGCGTGCCCTCGTGCGAGTATCAGACGAAGGTGAACGTGTTGCAGCCACATTCCTAAAAAAATATCAAATTAGTATCATGTATTTTCAAAGTACAAAGCAACACAATTAATATAATGTATTTTCCACATCAGTAATATAAATATTCTGCGCGCATAATAGAAAAAAATGGTTACATGTGGACGTACTCCTTATTGTTCTCGTTGCTGCGTGCCCCCGTGCGAGCATCAAACGAAGGTGAAAGTGTTGCAGCCGGTGCAGGTGAAGACAAGAGTGATGCAGCCACATTCCTACAAAAGTTTTTAATAATTAATATAATGTTTTCTCCACAGTAACAAACTACGGCAGTAAAGCATAGCTGAGATAAGATAATTGGGTACAGAGATGCGCTGTATATGTTTGTTAACGGGCCATTACCGGACATATTTATGGCTAAACATTAACACATGACATCTCCGGGCACATTTACAGCTCATCGACACCACATCGATACATTTACACCCGAACAGATAGTCACGTAAACAAGACTAGTTGAGGCATAAACACTAGTCAAAATATATTCTAAATAGTGATATTGCTATATAACATATTGTATATTCACATTACATTAATCAGCATACAGCTTAATAAGAACTAACATTTTAAGGTAAATAAAAGTTTACCTCGTCGTCGGAGTCGTGCTCCATCTGAGGAAACGGTGAACTCTTCCTCGCTGTCCAGGAGCATCTGTAGAGCTTCCTCAGCTGTAAAGCGTGTCATCTTCCCAGCACGTCGATAAGTGAATGAATCTGTTAAAACTTTGTGCTTCTTATAGCATTGTTTGGGGGCATTGATCTTATTTGCATAGCCCGCTCAGGTAATTTTCATATGAATGGCGCGCACGGCGGTAGGTGGGATCACATTAGTAGTAATGAGGTAATAATCCAGACCTCTGTAATTTTTTCTTATTAAATAATAAAATGTGAAGCTCTTAGTTATATAAAATAATTTAACAAAAACAAAAACTGTTGAAATGCTGGGTGACCAGTGTAACAAAGGCCAGAGAGAGCGAGTATGTAAACCTGACTTCAATATGTTTTCTATTGACGGACTCTTAGTACTTGTTCAGTACTAAGTACTTCTTGTACTTAGTACTTCTTGTCATTTCAAGACTTGATTACTACAACACACTGCTGGCAGGTCTACCTATGAACGCCATTCGTCATCTGCAAATGATCCAAAGTGCAGCTGAACTGCTTGTGTTCAACCTGCAAAAGTCCTCACATACCACCCTGCTGCTGCGATCCCTCCACTGGCTTCTGGTAGCTGCACGCATCAGATTCAAAACACTGATGCTGGCCTACAAAGCCAAAAACAGACCAGCTCCCTCTTACCTCAAAGCCCTCATCACTCCTCACACTGCACCCCGCACCCTCCGAGCTACCAGCACTGCTCGATTGGTTCCACCATCTCTCAGGGTAAGAGGCAAGTATACTACAAGACTCTTCTCTGTTCTGGCACCAAGGTAGTGGAATGAACTTCCCTTAGAGGTCCGGACAGCTGAGTCACTGGCTATTTTCAAATGGCGGTTGAAGACCTACTTATTCAGGAAACACTTCAACTAGCACTTCTTTCCTTATCTTTTGCATTTAATTAAAAAAAAAAAACTGACACTTTTTCATTTTTGAACAATTGTTCAACAACTTTGAACAATGTTTTAAACTCATGGTATCTTAAGTATGTAACCTAGTGAACCAGCATTAATGTATCCATTGTTAGAGATTTAAGCACTTATGTACGTCGCTCTGGATAAGGGCGTCTGCCAAATGCTGTAAATGTAAATGTATAGACTGAAGTATATATCTGTAACACAGACACTCAGAAGAGTTTTAAACAGCTGATTATTCATTCAGAGCTTCACATTTTATTTTTTAACATAAAAAACTTACCGAGGTCCAGAGTCCCTAGACAATCTGGTCTATACCTGTAGTACAGTGGGTTCTGCGCCACCTGGGGGATATTGTGTGAATCACAGCACGTGTATTTCAATTCTTGAAAACAAGACATCAGGAATCCGCGTGAAATCGAACTACGTTTCCCGTGAAGCGACGTGAAAAGACGCACATTCTTAATAGCCACATCTGTATAAACTTGGACTGCTCTTGGACAGTTATTTCTCATATTTCTGGTTCACTTAAGTCCCTCCTGTGTAAAACATGTGACTGCTTCGGCTGCTTTTCACTGACTGCAGTAGAGTGTGTGTTGTGAAGGAACAATGTCATTGGTTGGACCTGCTGAAGGAATTCACCTCTTACTAAAGGAGAGCGGTACTGATTCTGTACAAACAGTATTTTACAAATACAATTTTTAATATCGTGCTGCTGTTATTTAGCATATTTTATCATATTTAATATATATTGTATATTGTTTGTACTACAATATTTTTCTATTGTAAAGCATGTTTGAAGTTTGAGTTTAAAAAGGTTCTATAAAAATAAAGTTATGATGATTATAATTATTACGTCAAATTTATTAAGATATAAAGATTAAAGTTTGTGTGTGTATGTGTGTGTGTGTGTGTGTGTGTGTGTGTGTGTGTGTGTGTGTGTGTGTGTGTGTGTTTGTGTGTACCTCAGTTTCTCCAGTGTACATTGTGGATTCTTCAGTCCATCAGAGAGCAGCTTCACTCCTGAATCCTGCAGTTTATTGTGACTCAGGTTCAGTTCTCTCAGACTGGAGGAGTTTGAGCTGAGAACTGAGGACAGAACTCTACAGCTTTCCTCTGTCAGATTACAGTCACCCAGACTGGAAGAGAAATTATGAAATATCAGAACACTGATCTCAAACACACACACAGTCATAATCCAGCTAAAGTAGTGTGTTTGTGTCACACACACAAATCAGAGGACAGGACACCACATCAGCACATTTACAGGAGCAGGGATGTCTTTCTGCACTCCACAATCTCTCAGCTACAATTTATTATAAGACCATTAGGTCATGTACATAACACACACACGTGAGAGCGAGCAGCCTACAAACACACACTGGTTCAGGTGGTTGGTGTGGATCTGAGTACAGGTGGAGTGTTCACATACGTCCAAACAGATTTGAATTAAAGAGATAATTTGATCTTTTAAACCTAATAAATGATTATTGATTATAATTTACATTTTTTATAGAATATAGATGTGTAAAAATCTGTCATATATCATGTAAATAAAGGATATTAGAAAGAACATTGTACTGTTTACTACAGATGTCACTGTTACTATTTCAACACAACTTAGTGAACCCTTTTTTCCCCACAGAGTAAATGAGATCATGTCTTTCATGCCTCTACAACTGAGAAGTGAACGTGGGGTTTTCATCTCAAATCTGAGCTCCTTCCCTGTTTACAGAGTGACGTCACATCAGCACGACTGCACACAGCATCAGAAAGTCAAACTTCTTACCTTTAAATGAGTGACACTGTATATACACAAGTATTAGCTTTAGATGGATAACATATAGACATATTCATTTGTTAAATCTAAAACACACTATACACATAACAGGGAAGTCTAACGCACCTTGTAGGTAAAAATCTAACACAACACTCCCACTACTGTGTGTTACACTAAAGGATTTGTGTAGGTGGGCTTCAGGTGGCTATATAAGTGACATGGTACTTCCTGAAGAGTGTAGTGTATATTGTATAACACACAGTGTGGAAATAGCTTTGAACAGCACAACCTCCCCAAACCTAGCAAAGTAAGTGAGATGTCCGACTCCAAGGTAGCTGTCAGAATCAAAACACATCATTTAACTTCAACAATTTAACGGTCATTATTTTCTTCTCTTAAGGAACACACTTTAGAACCAGTATAAAAAAAATTAAAGTGTCAGATACAATTACAATACACCTTCCAAGTCAGTGTTTTAACCCAGGACTAGACAAAACAAGTTAGCACCTTATTCACCTCTGTAACTTAGTTATAAATCTCAACTTAAGCTGAATACAAGATTATATAGAATACAATAAAGAAAATCCTCCTCCACTCTTTCCAGTATGGTACAGTTCAGTATTTTGTTCCCAGTGAAATAATCGCTCAAGTGATATTAGACCTCAGTGTCTGTAAACCTTTAGCCCAATGTGTAATATTTTATCAGTACTTAATGATGAACAGAGAACAAAACAAGTCAAAACAAAACAAGTTACAACTTTGTACAAAAAAATATAGATTAACTACAGCTGCTTATAAATACAAACACAGTTCAAAGCTTAAAATCTCCAAAATCCACAAAAAGGTTTATAAGAATGAAACCTGACGTCTCTTCAACAGTAACGGTGATAAACCTGACCGACCGTCACGTTGAACCGTCTTTGTGTTCACTGTCTGTTTTTACCACATCCACCATCTTCTGATGCAGTGAACCAGACAAAAAACTGTGTCTATAATTCAACTACAACAGATTAACAACAATCACGATCCAAGAACAAGAATGTAATCAGTCATTAACAGTTTGGTGTCTTTGTCGAGCTCCAAGTAGAACAAAACAGGACTTTTTAATAACAGCGGTCACGACACTACACTCACCCGTGACAGATTATTCATCCTCTCTCTTTTCACCTGCTTGTACACTTGATAAGCAAAGAACAAAATGAACCCCATCAAAATAAATATCTTCATAAAAAAAGTCACATTTAAACTCCATCCTCTACAAACAGTTCAGTGTTAGAGAAAAAAAATCTTCATCACACATCTGAGTTAGCTGCCTAGCTTGTTTCTAACAAAATAAGAAGATAAAGCTGAACATTTTCCCACCTCGTCTGTCGAATGTGTCGAGGTCTAAAATGATGATTGATGATTGATTTTATTTACCACGAGTTCAGTCCTTGGTAAAGTTTAGCAGTAGTGCAGACTGAAGGAGACTTTTGTTTTTTTACTCATATTGGGTTAAAATTTTTAAAAACAGTTTATGTTTTATTTTTATTAGAAAGAACAATTGAGGAAAAAAAAGCCATGACAGAGTGAATCTCCCCACAACACTGTGTCACACACAACAAAAGATGAGGAACTTGAACCTAAAGAGATACTTGAAGAACATTAGACTGTTTTAATATTTACTTTTTATATGTTCTATAATGGGGGCACGGTGGCTTAGTGGTTAGCACGTTCGCCTCACACCTCCAGGGTCGGGGTTCGATTCCCACCTCCGCCTTGTGTGTGTGGAGTTTGCATGTTCTCCCCGTGCCTCTGGGGTTTCCTCCGGGTACTCCGGTTTCCTCCCCCGGTCCAAAGACATGCATGGTAGGTTGATTGGCATCTCTTGAAAATTGTCCGTAGTGTGTGAGTGCGTGAGTGAATGAGAGTGTGTGTGTGCCCTGCGATGGGTTGGCACTCCGTCCAGGGTGTATCCTGCCTTGATGCCCAATGACGCCTGAGATAGGCACAGGCTCCCCGTGACCCGAGGTAGTTTGGATAAGCGGTAGAAGATGAATGAATGAATGAATGTTCTATAATATCCATATTGATCCCATTTTGTCAGTTCTATGTTTTTCTCATCTGTGAGAGTTTTGTTAAATGTCACTTTCAAAATAAACAGAAAAGAAAAAGACTTTCACTGGTGTTTAGGTCAGAAATGTCTTTAGTTCTTAAATGCATGCAGTTATTTTGTCTAGATATAAATTTTAGAGAACACTTAATTTTTCATGATTCATATATAAAAGCTATAAAATGACTCATATGATGTTATAAGATTTTGTCCATGTGGCCCAGCCCTCAGTTCAGATATAACATGTTAGTGTAAAAAGTGAAACAATCTTCTGTAAAAGTACCAGAGGTTTGTTTAAAGATGATTAGAGGAACTATTAACTAACATTAATCCAAACAGTGCAGTTCAGTGTTACATTAAAATAATAAACCATGCAGTAATACATTTATAAATAAAAATACTCACACAGCTTTTCTGGTGGCTTTGACCACTGGCAGCAGCCTCAGAAGACATTCATCTGATCGATCATAATTCCTCAAATTAAACACATCCAGCTTCTGTTCTGAGTTCAGTAACACAAACACCAGAGCTGACCACTGAGCAGGAGAGAGTCTGATTCCACTGAGACCCCAGACACCTCCACTGTTCAGGTAAGTTTGTACTTCCTGCACTAGTGAATGATCATTCAGTTCATTCAGACAGTGGAACAGATTGATGGATTTCTCTGGAGATGGATTCTCCCTGATTTTCTCCTTGATGTACTCCACTGTTTCCTGTTTGCTGTGAGATCTGCTTCCTGTCTGTGGCATTAAACCTTGTAAGAGAGTCTGATTGGACTCCAGTGAGAGACCCAGAAAGAAGCGCAGGAAAAGGTCCAGGTGTCCATTCTCACTCTGTAAGGCCTTGTCTACTAAACTCCTGAGGAGATCAGACATGTTTGACTTCCTGAAAAGATCAGAAAGATCAGAGGTTTGATGACCTGTTACATTTCTTCTGATGAAGGAGAGAAACATGTATAAAGCAGCCAGAAACTCCTGAACACTCAGATGTACGAAGCTGAACACCTTCCCCAGGTGAACCCCAAACTCCTCTCTGAAGATCTGGGTACACACTCCTGAGTACACTGACACTTCTCTGACATCAATGCCACACTCTCTCGGGTCTTCCTCATAGAAGATCAGGTTTCCTTTCTCCAGCTGGTGGAAAGCCAGTTTTCCCAGTGCCATGATACTCTCTCTGGTCTGCTGAGGATCAGGGTCACATTTCTGATGGTACTTTTGGTCCTTGTGTTTGATCTGAAAGATCAGGAAGTGTGTGAACATTTGAGTCAGAGTCTTGGGGATCTCTCCACCCTCTGCTTCACACAACATTCCCTCTAGAACAGTAGCTGAGATCCAGCAGAAGACTGGGATGTGGCACATGATGTAGAGGCTTCTTGAAGACTTCAGGTGTGTGATGATTTTATTGGCCAGGCTCTGATCACTGATCCTCTTCCTGAAGTACTCCTCTTTCTGAGGATCACTGAAGCCTCGTACCTCTGTTACCTGGTCTACACACTCAGGAGGGATCTGATTGGCTGCTCCTGGTCTTGTGGTTATCCAGAGGAGAGCAGAGGGAAGCAGATTCCCCTTGATGAGGTTCGTCAGAAGCACATCCACTGAGGCTGACTCTGTCACATCACACAATATCTCATTCTTCTGGAAATTTAGAGGAAGTCGACACTCGTCCAGACCATCAAAGATGAACAAAACTTTGTAGGAGTCACAGTCTATTGATTCGAGTTTTCTCATTTCAGGGAAAAAGTGATGAAGAAGTTTCATCAGACTGAGATTTTTCTGCTTCATCAGATTCAGCTCTCTAAAGGGAAGTGGAAACATGAAGGTGACGTCCTGATTTGCTTCTCCTTCAGCCCAGTCCAGAATGAACTTCTGCACAGAGACTGTTTTTCCAATTCCAGCAACTCCTTTACTCAGCACAGTTCTGATGGACTTGTCTTTAAAGAGATCATTACATTTGATGGGTTTCTCCTGTGTTGCTGGTCTCCTGGACGCTGTCTCAATCTGTCTCACCTCATGTTCATTATTGACGTCTTCATTCCATCCCTCTGTGATGTAGAGCTCTGTGTAGATCTCATTCAGAAGTGCTGAGCTTCCATGCTGTGAGATTCCTTCATTAATTCTTTTAAACTTCTCTCTCAGCTTGGACTTCAACTTTGTCTGATAGAAAGAGTCGAGTTCTAATAAACAAAGTAATATCTAGTTTAGTAATAAATAGTTATCATGCAAAATCTTTCAAATCAGCTGTACTGCTATTGATGTACTAAATATTATTGAAGGAACAGGACCATTGTACAAAGTAACCAAAAGCTGGACCACGAACAGAACAGAAAAGCAGCAAATACGTTTTAGTACATGATACTAAAATTAAAACTATTTCCTCTCTCTAAAGTGAACCTGATGGAATAAAGTCATTACTCAGAGCTCTTACTGTTGTGCAGTGTGTTAGCGAGATCTGTGTGGTTCATGTTCTTCAGGACGTGCAGTGTGATCTTCAGTGCTCCCTCTCTGACACTGTGAAGATCCTCCTCATCCTCCACCTCCCTCTCAGTGCATGCTGGGTAATCTGGACTCAGGAGCTTCCTAAACATCTTCAGCTCTTTCTTTATCAGAGTGATGACTTTGTGTTCCAGCTCCTGGTTAGAAACACACAGGAACAGATGTAAATATTATCATGTTACACAGTAAGACAGAGGTATTCAACTAAAATTTAAAGAGGTCCAGTAAGAGAAAATTTCTTGAAGCAAAGGTCCGGAAGATCATAATGTCTCACTAGTTAGTCTGATATATATTTCAAATCAAATACATTCAGTACAAGTCAAAAACTAAATATTTATTGTCATGTAACATAGAACTGAACATATGTATGATTGTAGATATGTATAATGTTCTCTCATTAAATTAATAAAAGTAGGGCTACATTTCAAAATAAGAGAAAATAAATAAAATGTGAAAATAGTGTATGTTTAAATAAAGTGCTTAACTTTCCCTTTTATATCTCAGTGAGAGAACTGAGCTCTAGCTTGGCTTACCAGGATTTTAAACCTGGGCTTGAATGTAGTCAGGGCCGCTCTCATACACATGTGGAGGTGCTCATTAGTGAGCCTGGAATATTTAGTTTTGATTATGTTCATTGTAGAGAAAGCTGCCTCCCAGTTGTATGTACAGTAGAGCCAAACATGGTCAGGATGTATAGGGCTACTTTCCTCAGACCTGGGAAAGCTGTCTCAGGGACGCTGTCTTCAGATTTGAGTGGATATGTTTGTTCAAAACCTTTATGTTTTGTCTCATAATGGCGTTTCACATTGTCACTTTTAATAAGTGCCACTGTTTCTGAACATATGAGACACACTGGTTTACATATGAGACACACTGGTTTACATATGAGACACACTGGTTTACATATGAGACACACTGGTTTACATATGAGACACACTGGTTTACATATGAGACACACTGGTTTACATATGAGACACACTGGTTTAGTGCTCCCAATGGGAAGTATGAACAGAAATCAGTCTGTCCATTCTGGATTAAATGTTTTCGCTGTCCACTTTTCTTTTTTTTTGAGAGCGGCATTTGTTCTTTATTCTTCCTTTCTCCGTCTCACTCGTCTGTTTCTCTCTCTTTGTTTTCTACATGTATCGCTATCTTTCTTTCATATGTAACTTTACTCTAATTCGCTCTCATCTGTCTTGCGCTGTTGAGTCGCAGTGTTTACTTCAGGAATGCACAGACTTGATTGGCTGAGTGGTGTCACGTGGGATAGCTTAACTCGCATGCAATTGGTCTGTGTGTTTCCACTACCACTACCGTAAATATTGCAAAAGCTGCACCGGGAAAATGGAAGCGCCCCGTCAAGTTTTAAATCATATCCTTTTGTTTTGGCTGTAGGTCCGGGTCCGTATTGGTCAGCTTCTGGGTCCGGACGCGGACCGCGGTCCGCCTGTTAGTGATGCAGTATGAGATGCTTTTATATCATAAAATTAAGTAAAGTCTCTTTTTATTATTACAGTTAAAACTTAAAACTGAAATTTTTATTGCTCATACAACTGATTACCCTTAATGCTGCTGCACATCAAGACATTACAAGGGATCACAACACACATTACACACTTTAAAAACAACACACACACCTTGAATATGGAGTCCAGCTGATTTCTGCTGCTGTTTGATTTCTTCTTTTGTCGTCTGTGAACAAACAAAACCCATCATGTAATATGACTATATGTATTCATAGCTGCACAAATCACACACTAATAAATACAGACATATTTAACACTATCCTCTTAACACAATACACTGATTTCAGGATTTCCTAACTGACAACAACATGTTTAGAAACAAATGTTTGAATAAATGACTAAAATCTTTATATTGTCATTAATGTCCCAGGTGTAAATGTTCTTCTGTAGCACCACAGACCCTCCAGCTCAGGGACTGCAGACTGAACTGAACTCTTAAAGCACTTTTCCTCACTGCCAGTCCGAGAGCTGCAGCACTGCACAGTTTAGTGTTTTACTGCTTCAACACCTGATAAAGCTCATGAAGGGCTTCATAATGAGACGAGTGAGTTTGAACAGGTGGAACACTGCTGTAAAGCACCTCACTATACTGACCTCACATCAGTAGAACTGTCTCTGTCTCTGAAGTTGTATGGACATTCTATTGACCGGTCACTCTTCATGGACACACAGCTGGGTTCTGGTGAGTCTGATCTCTTTCCCTGCATCATTCTAGAATTACAACAGAAATATCAGCAATAATTAGTACTCGACTGTCACAGCACTGTTAACTGCTTCAACACCTGATAAAGCTTATGAAGGGCTTCATAATGAGACGAGTGAGTTTGAACAGGTGGAACACTGCTGTAAAGCACCTCACTATACTGACCTCACATCAGTAGAACTGTCTCTGTCTCTGAAGTTGTATGGACATTCTATTGACCGGTCACTCTTCATGGACACACAGCTGGGTTCTGGGGAGTCTGATCTCTTTCTCTTCATCATTCTAGATTTACAACAGAAATATCAGCAATAATTATTAGCACTGTAAACAATGTCTTCATCATTAAACAGCAATAATTCCATATTTTTAGTTCAGATCCAGTCTGTACACTTATTCAAAGCTATGCTGCTCTTATGCTCCACATTACACAGTCCTTTTTACTCTTCTCTCAGTGAATGATTTGTCTAAACTGTTCTTAGTTTAGATTCAAGATTCAAGATTTTTATTTGTCACATACACAATTATATAGGGCATATATAACTAGCAGTGAAATGTGAGTCAGGTCCGCTCCATGGACATTGCACTTATTTAGACAACACAACAATGAAAGAATGAGATAAAAGTAAACAATAAAAATATAAGAATAAAATATAAAAAATATGTATACTGTAGAATTTAAATGTAGAATGGAAAATAATGTGCATGAAAGTAAACTGTAGTTATAAATATAAGATACACAGGGATGTACAAGAGGCAATGTGCATATCTGCATTATACTGTAAACTTAAATATTAAGATACACAGGAATGTGCAAACAGGTTGACACTTTCAGTATGTCAATGTGAGGTAGTGAATGATGAAGATCTTACTGATAAAGTGAATATTAAGTGGAGACATGAAGATGTTAAGAGGCTGTTTTTGAGTTTAGAAGCCTGATGGCCTGGGGGAAGAATCTCCTCCTAAGTCTCTCGGGTTTTGCTATCAGGCTACGGAAGCGCTTACCAGATGGCAGCAAAGTGAAAAGATGGTTACTGGGGTGGATTGAGTCCTTGATGATTTTAACAGCTCTGTTTTTGCAGTGTTTGAGGTAGATGTCCTGCAGAGAGGGAAGAGCAGACCCTGTGATGTGCTCAGCTAAGCGCACAACTCTCTGCAGGGCTTTGCAGTCTTGACTGGAGCTGTTCCCATACTGTATCACACTGAGATACACTGAGACAATACACTTTCTATGGCCCCTGAATAGAAAGTTTTCAGGATTGCTGATGAGAACCTGAATTTTCTCAGCTGTCGCAGATGGTACAGTCTTTACAGTATTAATTTGTTTTCGGTTTTGTTAATTTGTTTTTGGATTTGTTCATGTGTTTTGGGATTTGTTAATGTGTTTTGGGATTTGTTAATTTGTTTTCGGATTTGTTCATGTGTTTTGGGATTTGTTAATTTGTTTTCGGATTTGTTAATGTGTTTTCGGATTTTTTAATGTGTTTTCGGTTTTGTTAATTTGTTTTTGGATTTGTTCATGTGTTTTCGGATTTGTTAATTTGTTTTTGGATTTGTTAATGTGTTTTCGGATTTGTTAATGTGTTTTGCACTTCTCGGCCACCGTAGACTATAGTATTGAAAGCTGAGCTATAGTCGATAAATAGCAGCCTTACGTAGTTCCTATTACTGCTGTCAATGTGTGTGAGAGAAGAGTGCAGGATGTGAGAGATGGCATCATCAGTGGATCTACTGGGGCGATAAGCAAACTGAAGAGGGTCCAAAGTATCCAGAATGGAGGAGCAGATGACGTTTTTAACCAGTACCTTGAAGACCTTCATGACTAATGATATGAGGGAAACTGGACGATAGTCATTCAGACAAAAGGGTTTATTGTTCTTAGGCACTGGGATGATGACAGATTTTTTGAAGGATGTGGGAACCACTGATGTAGCAAGAGACTCATTAAAAATGGATGTAAACAAACCAGCGAGCTGATCAGCGCAGGATACGGACAGAAATCCCATCAGGTCCGGCTGCTTTCCTGACGTTCACTCGCTTTAGAGCCCTCCGAACCTCATCCTCCAACACGGCGATCATATGATTATCGCTGATTATCTCTATCGGCAGACTCGCGCTGCTTAGATTGCTTTCAAAGTAGCCGTACAAAGTATTTAGATCAGTGATATATTTACTGCTATTAAACACCTTAAAGCAAAGTTGAGTTCCTGTGTTAACTAGTGAGTGTTTAGAGATACAGATGTGTTCCCATGATAAATACAGGTGTGTATTTATTGCTGGTGAATGTAAAAGTAAGTCACCTCTCGTCTTTCTTTAAGTCCTGTTTTCCAGACACACTCATGTTGGAGGTCATGTCTCCTTCTCCAGATTACAGCAGGACACACGTTTTCTTCACTCCAACATCCGTGTGTTAAATTAAACCCTGAATCAGCACAGAGTTTACTTACAGGAAATAGTCACGCTATCAAGTTATAAAAGGTCAGGGTATATTCTGGCAAACGGTTTCCCTATTGCGGTTCCCAATCGGCATAGCAAACTGTAGCAGTTACCAACACGCGATGGGTAATTCGCAAAGCACAACGTTCCTTCCGTTTTCCCAGCGCAATACCAAAGAAAGGAATTAAAAGTACGAGTCTCCAGGTGTAAGAGGCAGGGCAACAGTTACAACATTTCAAACTTAAAGCTCATGCAAACAGATATTAATAGACAGGTTTCAGTCATATATTTATGGTTTATTTAGCAAAATTCTACTACTACACCTGTCAGAATAAATGTAACTTAACCAAGTTTTGGAGAAAAAACAGAAATCAATTAACCATTAGTTTTTATTTATTTCTTTTATTTAACCTTTATTTAACCAGGTAGAACTCACTGAAATTAAAATTCACAGGAGTGACCTGGCCAAGATGAGAAGCAGTACAAGTAATTCAATAACAGACGTACACAATACAAAGATTTTATAAGTTATATAGTTATTACGAGATCTATCCTTGAAAGGTCATCGTATGCTTCTCAGTCTTTAATTGTGAATCAATTAAAAAACAAACTATCTGGAACATAGTACATACTAAACCAGTATAAATAAGTAATAAGTATAAAGAATTCAACAAATAAGACAGTGGCAACACTTTTGACATTTTATGAACTATGCCTATAGAATCTATTGAATGTAATCATCAGAGAAAAAACTACCAACCAACATAACTGATCAAATCATTGCATAAAGCATTCTTTTGTATTATTTCATATGTATGGTTTGTAAGTTTGAAATTGTTTCGTGTCATTCATTTTCTGTGGAAGGGGACACAAACTGGGATGCACATTGCATACTGCCAGGGGGTCTCATGCTGATACAGTTTTAGAACCACCTAATGTCTACCACATTCTGAAATAGTGATGGTGACCACTGATGTGGACATTCAGATTGCAATTAAAGCAGCATTTCAAGCAATTTGCAATTCAAGCGCGTCGCGCTTGAACCCTAATCTTCTACAGCTTAATCTTTTTCTTACTGTACATTAGAGATGCTCGAATAATAAACGTCACCCGAATCAGCAGCTTCGATATCATTTAATCCTTTTTTAATGAATGCTGTTTTAAATGAATGTTCATTTATTAAAAAAAAAAAGAATTATCATCTCTCATATCCGCCTCCGACCCACCCGTGATTTATTAAAATGCACGTTATTTCTTATTATGCTACCCATCCTGTGAGTTACCCGCAGCGCACGTGATAGGCTTTAACCGCGATCCGAATGAAATGTGTAATGATGTAACTTTAATTTTGCATTATTGTCAAATCTGTAAATGTTTTCTGCAACAAAATATGTATAGATAAATATTGTGCAATGATGATAATATTGTTTTTATTTTATTATTATTGTGTGTGTGGAAAAATTGGTTTGGGCATCAGTTTATTTAAATATGGAAAAATAACTTAACACAAAAAGGTCGCAAGGTGCAATTTCAAAACGAACTTTGCAAAGGACACTTTGCACTCTACCAAGGCTGAAGTATACAAACTTAACCAGTAGGCGTTGTTTTTAGTAATTAGGCTTGTAATATCCTTAGGTGCAGATATATGTATACAGACATAGGAGATAAACTAACACATGGAGATAAATTAACATGAACCTTTATTTATATATATCGAGTGGGACACCTGCATGTCCACACTTGGTCGGCGACAACAGACTGAAACCCCGAACACCACTCCCTACAGGACAACCTTGTCTATTACATCCCTTGTAGTAAATCCCTTGTAGAAACATTATAACAAACATGTATGAATATGGACACAAGGATATGTACATATTTTATTATTTATTAAATATTTAATAATATTTAATATTATTAAAATAAAATATATAATTTTATATATATAATTATAATATATAATTATATAATAATATTTACTAATTATAAATATATATTAAAATAAATAATATTTATTTTAAAATAAATAATTTAAAAAATTATTAAATATTTAAATATTAAATATTATTAAATTATTAAAAATAATTTAAAACATATTTATTTTAAAATATATTAAAATAAATAATTATTATAAAAATAATAATAATTATATATTATAATTATAATATATAATTATATAATTATAAATATATAATTATATAATAAAATTATATAAAATAAATATTTAAATATTTTATTAAATTATTTTATTAATTAAATTTATTTAATTTACATTAACTCTGGTTAACAAGGTTACATACTGAAGATACCAACATCAGCATCAGCATCAGTCTCTTTTACATCTGCAGCAACAACAGCAGGGAATCCAGGCTGAAAAGAGCAGTAAACTGCCAAAAAGAAAATGCCATCTAAATCCTGCTGGCATGAGCAGCTCTCTAAAATCTTCTTCATTGTCCATGGAATGGTCGAGAGTACAACCATGGCGTGTGTCTGGACGGTTACACGTGGCTCGCACTGGCTCATGTGTCATACGAAGAAAACTCAGGCTTGGTTCACTAATACAGAAAGGGACAGAACACCTTGTTAGATGAGCAGTTCACATTTATTCATAATTAACCCTTTCCAATTAATTATAGGACAATTCTTAAGTATCCCAGACAGATTTTTATCCATTTTCTTAAATAATTTCTTTAAACTAACTAAAACTCTACACGCTGTTGCGCACTTGTAGGCACGGACAAGAGTAAAAAAGGTTCACAATTTTATCTTTGCTGCTGCACAACAGGACCCAAAGCTCCTCGTGATGCATAGAGAGGAAGAACCCTGATTGTTCGTTACACTGAGATTTTATGAGTATGATTCAAACACAGAAACTTAAAGAAAGAAAGTTAAAGAAAGAATCGTCAATTACTGGCTACATTACAACATTTGATCACCTGAAACCAAAATTATCCCAAACCCATTGATTACTTAAAGAAAGAAATTCTGCTGTTTTATTGTCTTTGTTGTTGTACTTGAAAAAAAGGGATTCTATAAGTTTTTTAAAAAATAATTAAATAAATAACAATTGCAAATTAAAAATTAAAAAATTCCTAGTTAAAAAATAGTTTATTTTTATATTATGGAAGGCAGAAAGGTAGGTCAAGGTGTATGATCCTGTGGAAACCATTTCCTTTTCCAATTTACCTGACGGCTGCCCAGACTGAGGTGCTCAAATTTAAGTAAGTATAATTTTAAAATACACCCCTTCTGACAAGCAAGGTGTTACAGTATAAATGTAATAATCAGTTCTCTCTCTCTCTCTCTCTCTCTCTCTCTCTCTCTCTCTCTCTCTTTCTTTCTCTCTCTTCCTACATATATACACTAAAGATTATTCAGAAAAAAAGCCTCACTTTTACTTTACTGGACAAAAGACACCTGGATGCAGAAGATTTCTTTCTACAAAATGCTGCTGTAATCGTCATCAACACAACCATTACTTCAGCACATTTAGTCCATTACTCTTTTCCATCTGTAATTAAATCTAATTGCATTATTTGGTGTCACCCACAAGATGGGTTCCTTTTTGAGTCTGGTTCCTCTCAAGGTTTCTCCCTTATGTCATCTCAGGGAGTTTTTCCTTGCCACCGTCGCCACAGGCTTGCTCACTAAGGACTTCAATCTATATCCAGTTTTCTGTAACAAACATTTATTGAAAGGAAACGAACTGTATGAATAAATTTTATCTGAATTGACCTGGTGTGATTCTATCACTAGCTGGTGAGTCATGTGCTACAAAATCAGACATTATCATTATTAATAACATGTATTAATATCTAATGACCAAACACTGCTTTCTGACTGAATGAATTCAACAAATTCATAAGATGATCAGTTTTAAATGGTGTTAAAATGCTGTTCAGTGCTTGCATTATTTTATTTCTTTATGTTTCTTATAAAGGGGGGCATGGTGGCTTAGTTCGCCTCACACCTCCAGGGTTGGGGGTTTGATTCCCGCCTCCGCCTTGTGTGTGTGGAGTCTGTATGTTCTCCCTGTGCCTCGGGGGTTTCCTCTGGGTACTCCGGTTTCCTTCCCCGGTCCAAAGACATGCATGGTAGGTTGATTGTCATCTCTGGAAAATTGTCCGTAGTGTGTGATTGCGTGAGTGAATGAGAGTGTGTGTGCCCTGCGATGGGTTGGCACTCCGTCCAGGGTGTATCCTGCCTTCATGCCCGATGACGCCTGAGATAGGCACAGGCTCCCCGTGACAGTTCGGATAAGTGGTAGAAGATGAATGAATGAATGAATTTGTAGTAGATTTATGGCCGTTGTTTCCGGGTGTGAGGGTGAGGGGAGGTAAAGTCTCCCATTAATTAGAACTAACAATTACAACGCCCTAATATTTATATCATGATCAGCTAAATATATGTAGTATTAATTTATTTTATAACATTATTGGTGTTGACAATCGATTATGAGTCTTTTATAATAAATCAGATAAAATACTAAAAGACCCACCCCTCTCCGTTACACAAGTTGGTATCGTCCAAGTGGCGTCTCGAAAAACAGCGCTTACTTTAAACGTTTCAGCAGCTGTTTGGAAGAGAAAGATAACAAATTCGCGAAAAACAGCCTCGTGTAGTAGTGTATTACATTAGCTACATGTTATTTTAATGGTTGTAACTATTATTTTAAAAGAAAATATTGCTGGGTATCTGAACTTTCTTAGATGATGTGAAGCTTCGAAGGAAATAAACATGTTTAATGGAGAAATCAGACAGATGGACAAGTAGTAATATAAATATATTGATAAATAAATACATTGATTTATTTATTTGTGAGTATACCGTTAAAAATGCAGAGCGCCTGCAATAATAGAACCTGTCCACCAGGGGTCACTGCTACAGCTAAAACATCACCACCTTAACAATGTTACCAATTCCACGTTTACTGTAAATGTGTAAGATGTTAATCATTTATTAAAATAATACGTGTTGAAAAATTGCTGTTGAAAAGGTGAAATAAAAAAACATAACTGGTACTAATAATAATTAAACGTAATCAAATTAATCTAGTAGAATTGGCAAACATTTTAGATGTCAAGCATCTTCAAATTTAATAACTAATTTAAGTAGTAATAACTACTACTCCTACAACTACTACTAGTAGTAGTATTATTAGTAGTAATAACTACTACTACTACTACTACTACTACTACTACTAATAATAATAATAATAATAATAATAATAATAATAATAAAGATAGCATATAATTGCTTATTCACGTGAGCTATTTTTTCTAGAAATATGGCACAGTTATGAATCTGGTCATTCATTATGGAATTATATCATTCATCATTATTAAAATTAAATTTTTAGAGATCTGTAAGTTTCACACAGGGAGGAGGAAGACAGATCCATACGCAGGATAGCTTCAAATAAATAGAATGTAAATTAAAAAGTGAAAGAAAATAAAAAGTGATCCATGATTGCTACATTTATGAATCATATAGTACATTTTATACAATTTCAGAGACCTTTTTCATGAGGTTACCTGCTATATTGACAATAATTATAATTATGTTCATTATTTTTGGTTTTGTTTTACATGAATGTATCCTTGATTGAAGTACTAATAAAAAATCTTTATGCTTAAATTCTATGTACAGTTGATATAATTATTGAGTGTGTGTGTGTTTGTATGTGTGTGTGTGTGTGTGGTGTGTGTGTGTGTGTGTGTGTGTGTGTGTGTGTGTGTGTGTGTGTGTGTGTGTTTTAGAGCAATGGACGAAAACAGCACCTCTTATAAAGCCAAGCTTGAAAATGTCACCCAGGAGTATTCCGATTATTATGAAAAATGCACAGATAACTAAAAGTTCAACAAACACATATCCACCAATGCTGTTTTTGACCACATGAGGGCAGCAGCTTACAACCCTATTTCCCCCCAATAGGCACGTGTTTTCACACTATTTGATTATCATGTTGAATTTTGGCAGCCCTGTGAATTACTTGGAATTTTATTGTGTATAGTATTTTGTGTCTTCATTGAATATCTTGTAGTAGCATTTATTTTGTTCTTACAGGCCTATATTTACAGGCCTGTAACGGTACAAAGTTAGTCTTTTTTGGACATGAGTGAATTTGTAGAGATCATTTGGTTTGAATTAGCGATTATTATTTCTGTTACCAAGCTCTACCTTTATCTCTTTAATACAGGTAACAACTGCATTCCCATTGAGATGTGTGAGCCAGACAACAGCCACAAGTTGGCCAGCATGGCTGTCCAGATCACGGTTTTCATCATCGCCTTCCTCCTTGGTGTAATTGGGAATAGTTTGGTAATTGCCACATTCGCCAAGTATCTTCGCGTGCGTCTGCGCTGCATGACCGACGTCTTCCTTTTCTATCTTGCGATTTCTGACCTTTTTGTTCTGCTTACTTTGAAACTGGAAACCACCGAAACCATCCTGGGCTCCTGGGTGCTTGGGAACGAGATGTGCAAGCTAAACTATGGCCTCTGTGCCATTAACACGTACGGTGGCTTGTTGCTGTTAGAATGCATAAGCATCGATCGTTACATGCTTGTTGTATGGGCCAAGGCTGCTCAGGCTTTACGTTCAAGTATGCTATGCTACAGTAAGTTGTCTGTGACTGCCGTGGTGGTGACGTCCTTCATCCTCAGCTTGCCAGAGCTACTGACCACCTCTGTGAATCCAGATTCGTTGAGGTGCAAGTACATAAGGAATGATTATGGCAATGTGAGGGTAAAGACGTGGTCACGTGTGGCAAAGATCACAGGATTTTGTGTGCCATGCGTTGCCATGCTGGTGTGTTACAGAGCCATCGGCCACGTGTTGATGCAGGGCCGGGGAAAGTGCTTTCGCAAACAGAAAACTCTGCGACTCATAGTAGCACTGATTGGGCTCTTCCTGCTGTTCAAACTGCCGTACGCCATAGTGTTTTCTATCCGAATATTCACGACCAGTTATACTTGTGAGCTGTGGTCAGGCATTCACCTGGCAGAGGACATCACCCGCAGTCTTGCTTATGTCCGCTGCTGCCTCAACCCTCTGCTCTACGCCCTCGTAGGAGTAAGATTCCAAAATGACGTGATGCGGTTTCTGCGTGATTGTGGTTGCATCTGTTCTTGCCTGTAAAACCTGATACGAAAACTGGAACATGGAAGCTCAGCGACTCTCTCATCCCCTCCTCTTACTATTACTATGCCCTATGATCTTAATTCACCTAAATTCTTACTTGATACTGGCAAAAATCCTGAAGGTGTGCCTCAAATATCATATACACCCAACATATTTTTCCCTTCTACCTTCCCCGAATTGCAAAAACCCGTTCTGTACTGTTTATTCAACTTACCAGTGACCTTTCTATTTTAATCAAATGTTTCTGTTTCTACCCTGATGTTCATTATGTTTCTTTAAATGTAAGTGTTTTATAAAAATCTAACTTGTGTTATAACAGCTGTAAACATTCAATCCTTTATTAACTTGCAATGTTACCAAGAAGCAGGAAAGTCCTCTGTCCTGACACTGGAGGCTCCTTCCATTAAGCTTCAATGTCACTTTACAGAAAACATGTATATCACTTGTTACTATATCTTGTTACATCCTTGCAGATGTAAGGACGTAAGATGTAACATGATCCCAGTCCAGTATGGTCCAGTTCCAGTTGTCCATGAAGAGAAGGAGTTGAAGAGAACTGCACATATGAACTTAACTAAAACACAACATATAATAAAATAAACAGACAACCGAAAGAGCATTAATATGTTCATGATGATAATGATTGAATATAATATGATGTTATTCTCATTTTAGAAATTCTAGTGAACAAATGGGGGGCACGGTGGCTTAGTGGTTAGCACGTTCGCCTCACACCTCCAGGGTTGGGGGTTCGATTCCCGCCTCCGCCTTGTGTGTGTGGAGTTTGCATGTTCTCCCCGTGCCTCGGGGGTTTCCTCCGGGTACTCCGGTTTCCTCCCCCGGTCCAAAGACATGCATGGTAGGTTGATTGGCATCTTTGGAAAATTGTCCGTAGTGTGTGATTGTGTGAGTGAATGAGAGTGTGTGTGCCCTGCGATGGGTTGGCACTCCGTCCAGGGTGTATCCTGCCTTGATGCCCGATGACGCCTGTGATAGGCACAGGCTCCCCGTGACCCGAGGTAGTTCGGATAAGCGGTAGAAGATGAGTGAGTGAGTGAGTAGTGAACAAATGGTTTAATCCACAATTTGCTAAATTCTTATAACCTCCATTAGATATGTAATAGTTCAAATTTATTCTAGAATTCTAATATGGGACACTTTCTTTAGATAAAAATGGAAACAGGTTAAAAAAGACAGGTAAAAAAAAAAATGATTAAACAGGCAAAACTAGTTATAAATCTAAGAATGATCCATTAATTGAAAACACACAAATGATGAAAAAACATGTTTTTAATGTGTTCATTTACATATAGCTGTTGTCTTGGATGTTCTTTAGAGTTTCCTCTCTTTTAGGTTTGTTCGAAGTGAAACAGCAGCCTGCAGAGAGAGAAAGAAAAGCAGGAAGTCTCAAGCAAATTCTCGAACATTCTCGAAAGTTCTCCGACCTGCAGAGAGTTTGGTGGGCGGGGTTTGAAAACACCCTATAAAACCCCACCTACATCCTGGATGCACATAGTTCAACGTTTGCTCTCAACATGTCACGTTTACAGAATTATCTTACGGAAGAATTTCTGGAAAAATTACAACATTCAAATGGTCCAGTTGTTTACAGAAACAACTCAATTGAAGAATATGATGCTCAGTTCATGATTTCAGGGAATCAACCTTGTTTTATCGAAGTTATTACGTCAAAATCAATCACTCGAGGACTTGGCTGTTACTTTGGTTATGGCTACGTATTAACCGCCTTACATGTTATTGAAGAAAACTCAGAAATACTGAGTATTTTCTATACTGAAAAATCTACGAGTGCATTGATCTATAAAGCTTGCTTTACTAAATCTTGTAACACCGATCTGAACAGAGATCAGGCTTTTATTAAATTGTTTGGTGATACCACTCCACTTGGTCCGGGCCTACAGAACCACATTGGTAACATTAATGATACTGACAACGGATATTTTTACACTTCAACCCCTGACGGGAATTTTCAGAAGCAAGAGGGTAAAATCATTTGTCCTAAACAGTGTACTGATGCTTTTCTAATATCTGTAGCAGGTAAACCTGGAGACAGTGGCTCTCCTGTTTACAACGCTAAAGATGAAATGATCGGCATATATCGAGGTGTCATAAAGGAAAGTAAATATGGCTTCGGTTCTGCAATTTCTCACCAGTTTTTACCCTGGGTCTAAACACCAGTGTTAATGAAAAAATAAATTGAACCATTTGATAAAACAATTGTTCAACTGAATGCTTTATTTAACAATTTTATCCATTCAAACATCTACAGAATAATTTCAGCATGTTTTATGATCATCATTACTCAAATTCAAAGATCATCAGATATATTTTATTCTTACCATATTATTGATCTGATTCTGTTCCATCCCATCGAGTTTTGTTTATTTGTTTGATTGAACAACTAAATTTGAGGAGAAAAAAAACCCACAATGTCAATGCTAAAGCAACAACGACAAAGCGAATGGAAAGCTCAACATCAGAAGACTGAGTGTAAAGGAAGTGGACGCCGCCCACGCAGCTCTAACTGTTTGCATGATGTGTCACCGGTCTGCTTTGAGATTTGTAAGCTCATTGAATTTGAAATAAAAAAGACTGTTTTGAACTCATCCACCTTTTGTCTTCATTAAGTTTAATACGATTTAAGTCTTGTTTTAGTAATTCTTGTGGACGTACAGTTTAAGCTGCATTTCATCTTTGTTATTATAGACAGATAGATAGATAGATAGATAGATAGATAGATAGATAGATAGATAGATAGATAGATAGATAGATAGATAGATAGACAGATAGAACTTTATTGTCATTGCATAATACAGCTACACAGCAACGAAATTCAGTTTGGCATCTAACAGAAGTGCAAAGAGAAGCAATTGTGCAAATAGACAAGTGCAGATATATATGTAGTATATGTACAGCATGTAATATATATATATATAGATATATATGTAAACATATGTACAGTGAGGTTAGTGCAGTGCAGCTCTTGGTTGCTTAATTCCACTACAAACTGTTGAGGAAAGGACATTATTAAACTGTCACCCAAATAAGGGTGGGTTCCCTTCAAAGTCTGGTTCCTCTCAATGTTTCTTCCTTGTTTCATCTCATGGAAATCTCGTTAGGGAAAATATATATTAGATATATCGCATTTTCTTTTTGTATTAAACTTAAAAATTTTCATTCTGTTTCAATACAGACATAAAGCTGCTTTGAGACTATGTGAATTGTTAAAGCGCTGTACAAATAAATTTAATTGAATTAATGTTTGAAACTGAATATTATAACTTTTCAATGTCTGGAGCGCAGGGACAAAAGATAATAAGAAAATATTAGAATCAATATGGGAAGGTTTGGTTTAATTGGTCTTTAATTGATATCCATATTCATGTCTAGAAGCACAGAAAACCTACAGTGAAATAGACAATAATAATATCTCATACACACAAACACAAACCTGTGATCCACAAAAACTTTGAGGTAGATAGTAAAAATGTGACTGATTTCCAATAAAAATCATGAAGCAAGAAATGAAAGTGAAGTGAAGAAGTAAAAACAAATCTGTAAATCCAGGAAACATGTTCTGAAGCAGAACTGGAAGAACAATTGAACAATGAGGACTTTACCTCATAAATAACCTGCTAGTGATGTAAAAAGAAAATAAAATATTAACACAATCAAATTATTCATTGTACACAAATGATGCAAGTGACACAAGTGACACAAATCATAAAAAATGATCAAAAAGGAGAAAAAATCCAGTGTTTTAAAAACATTCATAATATTACAGCAAGAAAACAAACAAGTAAAATAATTTTTTAAGAGCTTGCTGAAGAGGAAGTGTCTCTGGTAATTATATACAGTCAGATATTTGGAATGTCTCTGAGTTCGTTTCTTCACCCGAGGCCCAGCACAGAGAAACATCCTCGCCAAAAGTCTTCCTTGTAAACTTGGATGAGTCATGTTGTGCTTGAAGCTACTAGGCAGGTGGGGTTTTACTCATTTTTGGCTTTGTTGGTGAGTTTTGCTGTTTGAAGATGATTGGCTGACGACTGTTATAAAACGCATCGGTTTTATTTCCTCCACGGCAGTCGTCAAAAAAGAGAAGATGGAAAAGGAAATGGTGAGTGAACTATTTCTTTTTTTTATTTCTGTCATTAATGTACTTAATTTACTTAATTTAATTACTTAAATTAATTTACTTGACTACACTCCTCTGTTTCATATTTATCTGGCTTGAACTCTTGTGGTAAAGTTTGAGGTTATCTAAAGTCTTGTTTGTTCGATTCCAACTCGGGTAAAATCAGCGTTCAGTGCTGCAATGAGTCAAGAGACAAGAAACAACAAGTCATTTAAGAAAAAAAAACTATCTGATGGTGTTGAGAAACTCTGTTCACTGGCATTAGCTGTGTGGGAGATTTTCAGAGGTTTTCACAAAAGTATCTGTGATATGTGTGAGATTTGTGTAACCAATTGAGAAAAAACTGTAAACATTACTATTACTAATCATCATCATTATCATTTTGTGCTTACACTGACTTTTTTCTGATTTCACAGGTTTTCACATCATACACCAACCTAATGTGGATGTACAAATATATAAAAGATTTATTTAATAAACAATACATGGTGCACAATGCAGATGCACAGTCCAATAATAGTTTAGATCCACTTTGGCTTATGAATGAGATGATAGAGGAATATTCTAAAAAATTTGAATCTACAAATGGCCCAGTAGTTTATAAAAATGGAGAAATTTTAGAATATAATGCTGACATGGAGCTGGTGATTCCAAAGGAAACACCTTGCATAATATTCATTATTACACATGATAAACAATATATTCGTAATGGACTCGGCTGTTATTATGGTTGTGGCCATGTCTTGACTGCCTTACATGTAGTTGACGATCCAGGTTTAGGGATACTCATTGCTTTTCCTACTAAAGACGTTAAACTGATCTACAAGGCTGAGTTTACTAAATTTTGTAACAGTGACAAAGATCGAGATCTGGCTTATATTAAATTACTAGGCAATACTAGTCCCCTTGGAGATGGTTTACAAAATCAGATCGCCGAAATGGATATAAATGACAGTATATACTTTTATACCCGGGATCCTAATTGTAATTTTCAGAAGCAGGAGGGTGTAATCTTATACCAAAATTCAAGCAAGTTTTTAATGTCTGTAGCAGGTAAACCTGGAGACAGTGGCTCACCTGTTTTCAATTCTAAACATGAACTGATTGGCATATATCAAGGTGTCATCCAGAAATACGGCATTGGATGTAAGATTTTTCCACGCTTTTCACCCTGGGGCCAAACGAATGATCGTAATCTCACAGAGTTACTCAAAGATGTAATGTTTCATTTTTTACATAAATTCAAGTTATTTCCAAGCTTTTTTACTAACCTGCTGAGGAAATCCCTGTAACAACTGACCTGTAATTTCTCAAATTTCTTAAAAATATAAAAGATTTAAAAAAAAAAACAGCAAAGAAAATCTTTTTTTTCCTTTACTATCATGTTTGTCTTTCCCTTTCTATATTAGGTAGCCCAGCCTGAGCGTGTGTGTATGTGTGTGTGTGTGTTTTGCCAAAGCCTCTTTTTTAAGTATCATTTTTACTTTCTGTTGGACTGAAAAAGCTCTTTGAAAGCAAAGAAACATTTACTACACTTATGCCAACACCTGAGAGATCGACTCACAAAGAAAGTGGAAATGGACACTCAGCCAAACCCCATACCTGGCGCAGATCGTCCAGTCTTTACGATGCAAGAGCAGCATTACATTTACATCATTTGGCAGACGCCCCTTCTCCAGAGCGACATACAAAAGTGCTTAAGTCTCTATCATTGGATACATTAACTCTGGTTCACAAGGTTACATACCGAAGATACCAACATCAGCATCAGCCTCACTTACATCTGCAGCAACAACAGCAGGGAATTCATGCTGAAAAGAGCAGCAAACTGCCAAAAAGAAAACGCCATCTAAAGCCTACTGGCATGAGCAGCTCTCTAAAATCTTCTTCATTGTCCATGGAATGGTCGAGAGTACAACCATGGCGTGTGTCTGGACGGTTACACGTGGCTCGCACTGGCTCACATGTCATACGGAGAAAACTCAGGCTTGGTTCACTAATACAGAAAGGGACAGAACACCTTGTTAGATGAGCAGTTCACATTTATTCATAATTATCCCTTTCTAATTAATTATAGGACAATTCTTAAGTATCCCAGACAGATCCATTTTATCCATTTTCTTAAATAATTTCTTTAAACTAACTAAAACTCTACACGCTGTTGCGCACTTGTAGGCACGGACAAGAGTAAAAAAGGTTCACAATTTATCTTTGCTGCTGCACAACAGGACCCAAAGCTCCTCGTGCAGCATAGAGAGGAAGAACCCTGATTGTTCGTTACACTGAGATTTTATGAGTATGATTCAAACACAGAAACTTAAAGAAAGAAAGTTAAAGAAAGAATCGTCAATTACTGGCTACATTACAACATTTGATCACCTGAAACCAAAATTATCCCAAACCCATTGATTATTTAAAGAAAGAAATTCTGCTGTTTTATTGTCTTTGTTGTTGTACTTGAAAAAAAAAAGGTATTTTATAAGTTTAAAAATAATAATTAAATACATAACAATTGCAAATTAAAAATTTGAAAAATTCCTAAAAAAATAGTTTATTTAAAAATATATATATATATATATATATATATATATATATATATATATATATATATATATATATATATTATTATTATGGAAGGCAGAAAGGTAGGTCAAGGTGTATGATCCTGTGGAAACCATTTCCTTTTCCAATTTACCTGACGGCTGCCCAGAGTGAGGTGCTCAAATTTAAGTAAGTATAATTTTAAAATATGCCCCTTCTGACAAGCACTGTGTTATAAATATAATAATCAGTTCTCTCTCTCTCTCTATCTCTCTCTCTCTCTCTCTTCCTACATATATACACTAAAGATTTTTCAGAAAAAAAGCCTCACTCTTACTTTACTGGACAAAAGACACCTGGATGCAGAAGATTTCTTTCTACAAAATGCTGCTGTAATCGTCATCAACACAACCATCACTTCAGCACATTTAGTCCATTACTCTTCTCCATCTGTGGACTGTAATTATATCTAATTGCATTATTTGGTGTTACCCACAAGAGGATGGGTTCCTTTTTGAGTCTGGTTCCTCTCAAGGTTTCTTCCTTATGTCATCACAGGGAGTTTTTCCTTGCCACCGTCGCCACAGGCTTGCTCACTAAGGACTTCAATCTATATCCAGTATTCTGTAACAAACATTTATTGAAAGGAAACGAATTGTACAAATAAATTTGATCTGAATTGACCTGGTGTGATTCTATCACTAGCTGGTGAGTCATGTGCTACAAAATCAGACATTATCATTGTTAATAACATGTATCTAATGACCAAACACTGCTTTCTGACTGAATGAATTCAACAAATTCATAAGATGATCAGTTTCAAATGGTGTTAAAATGCTGTTCAGTGCTAGCATTATTTTATTTCTTTATTTTTCTTATAGCTAAAAAATTATGGCGTCTACAGTAGCTGATTTGTCCACTAGGGGTCGCTCTATACAGCTTTAAAACCACCACGCTAAATACATTTACATTTTATATTTATGGAATTCGTTCTACATATAGTGTTACTATAAATCTGGTAAGATATTAATCATTAATTAATAGCGTCATTCGTGTTGGAAAACTGCTGCGGTAAAACAGGAATAAATAAATGTAACTTCTTGTAGATTTATGGGCGTTGTTTCCGGGTGTGTGTGGTGGTGGGGGGTTAAAGTCTCCCATTAATTAGAACTAACAATTACTGTACAACGTCCTAATATTTATGTCATGATCAGCTAAATATATGTAGTATTAATTTATTTTATAACATTATTGGTGTTGACCAGTGTTGTATAAAATACTAGAAAGCAATACTTGAGTAAAAGTACAAGTATCGTACTAGAAAAAGACTTTGGTAGAAGTGAAAGTCACCTTTTAGAATATTAATCAAGTAAAAGTCTTAAAGTATCTGATATTTACTGTACTTAAGTATCAAAAGTAATTTTCTGATATTTAATGTACTTAAGTATTTGAAGTAAAAGTAAAAAGTAAAATTTCAGTGATTTTCGGTAGGCATAAGAGGCTCTTCATCCGGTAGGAAGAATCTTTCATTCCAATGTACAGAAACATTTCTTGCAAATACGGCCACGTGTGTAAAACGTTATCTTCTTCACCCTGTTCATCACTATCGTCGGGGTGGTCGTCTACGACAGAGGTGGCTAAACCGCGGCTCCCGAGCCGCATGCGGCTCTTTGTCCGGTTTCATGCGGTTCTTACGTTCATATAGAAGTTTGTGTCTTTTTATTGTGCGTGTTCGCTTCGCTTGAGTTAAATACGGTATTTTCGTCAAACGCGCATGTGAGTGGGATGAAAATACCTCAAAGTTTCCCAGTAGGAGCAAGATCATTTGAGTAAACAATTTGTGTCAAGTTCGCTCTCAAAATGGCAGGGGAAAAAAGGTGATGTTCATGTGTGCCCATGTGTATGATGTGGCTTTTTGTGGTAACACAGTAAAAAATGTGGCTCTGTTGTGGCTCAGGTTCAGTTGTGCTTCCGCCTCCTTTTGGCCACATTACGCTGAAATAGAGCGTGCGGAGCTGCGTCATGCAATCTAGGAGCAGTGATTCGCCAAACCTCCCTTATTGCAGTCGCAATTTTATTATTTATTTATTTATTTATTTTATTTATTTTTTTTATTTTGTAGTAACGAGTAACGAAGATGCTTAGTGGAAATATAGCGGAGTAAAAGTATACATTTTATCTAGACAATGTAGTGGAGTAAAAGTGAAAGTTGACAAATTTAAATAGTGAGGTAAAGTACAGATACGTGAAATTTCTACTTAAGTACGGTAACGAAGTATTTATACTTCGTTACATTACAACACAGGTGTTGACAAACAATTATGAGTCAATATGAGATAATAAATCGGATAAATTACTAAAAGACCCACTCCTCTCCGTTACACAAGTTGGTATCGTCCAAGTGGCGTCGCGAAAAGCAGCGCTTACTTTAAACCAGGGGTCACCAACCTTTTTAAGACTGAGGGCTACTTCAAGGGAACTGAGTAGTACGAAGGGCTGCCGGTTTGATACAAACTTCCTCAAGAGCAAAATTGTACAGGGGCCTGTTTCAGAAAGGAGGTTTAACAAACTCTGAGTTTAAACTTGAACTCTGAGTTGACAAACCCAGAGATGGGAAACTCTGAGTTTTCGGTTACAGAACAGCTGAAAAGAGTTAGTTTTATCAACTCTAAGTTGACTGACTCTGAGTTAAGCGCGTGCACTACAACTAAAAAAAGCCATTATCAATGGAGCGCAGATATAACGAGTCACCATGGCAACAGAAAGAAAAAGAACAAAAGAAAAGTCTGCATATTTCTCGCCAGCAGAACCGGAAGTGCTTAGGCAAGCATATGGAGAATATGAACACGTATTAAAAAAAAAAAAAGCAACACTGCTGTATGCAACTATAGTGGATTTAACATCAAATTTTAAAAAGTGTATTTTAAAAATGTATTATATACACTATTGTATATACCTTTAAAAGTTTTTTTTTTTTAAATATTTTTAATTAAACTTCTCCCTCTAGTTACACACTTTGTTCAGTTCAAGGATAATTCATGCAATTGTATATTGTTTATTTCTTGTCTCTCCTTATTGTTCAAGTGGTTGAGGTTGATTTGAGATTTAGAAAGTAATTAATAAGTAAGTAGACCAAATTAGTCAGTAGACCAATACTTTCTAGAGATAGTAATTATTACATTAATCTAATTAGACTGGTTGAAGATGTAATTTGTAGTTAGTAATTAAGAACTTCCCAAGTAAATTCCCAACTGTTATAACTGTTCCCAACAGAGGTGAAACTGGAAGAACAGTATTTTATTTTATCAGGAAACACAAAAATTGTCAGAAAGCGCTTAAGAGCGAGACACACTTTCCTGACCGTTCTGCCAACAGTAGCCTTACTAATATGTTCTGCATCCCTGATGTTCTACACAAAACTACCATTTGCAAAGAAACTTAAGGTAACGCAAAGTATCAGCTCGGATGTAAGAGCACGGTCGCGATGGCTGATGTAAGGATGGATGAGATTATGGATCTTATTGACTGTAAAGAAAAACGGTATCGCTCAAATAAAAATGCATAGGTATGTGACAAAAATCCACTCCGGGCTCAAAAAAATTAATACAGACTCTTCATCAACAGGATCGTCCATATAAGGACACATCATTTCCTTTATTTTACATTTAGCAGACCCCTTTATACAACTGAGCAATTGTGTCCACATAAACCTTAGTGGACCTGGGATTTGAACCCCTGACCTTCTGAGCAGTAGTCCAACACCTTAACTACTGAGCTACCACATCCCACATTCGCTTTGCTGCGAACTGCGTAACTGAAATGTGGGCAAAAAAAAGTGGAGGCTACCGAAAGAAACTCTGGGTTTACTGAAGAAAACCTGCTCCCGACCAGGGGCCCGTTGCACAAAAGTAGAATTAAGACATCCAGGATAAATGACTGAGCTGAGCTCAATGAATCCAAAACAAGTGCATCCGGGCTTAATTGGTTGCACAAAGACCAAGCCAGGATGAGCAGACACGGATTCATCAAGCCAGGTGAAACAAATCCTGGATATGTGCGCGCTCACGGCTTACTCAGACAGACCCGCCACCGATCACAGATTCACTGATTCACCATGGCAACTAGAGCGGCGTACTTTTCCCTGTCGGAGGCACAAATCCTCATGGAGGCATACAAGGAGGTAAAAGACATTATTAAGAAGAAAGGCAACACCGCCACAGTGATAAAGCAAAGAGAAAAAAGCGTGGCAAAGTATTGCAGACTGCCTGAATGCGTAAGTAGTGCACAATAACACACTCACCGCTCGGCTGAAAACATCACAATTACAATCCAAATAGTTAATTCACATCTCCAAAAATGCAGTTGTACTCTGATTATGAAACATTCATTCATTTTCTAGCGCTTATCCAAACTACCTCAGGTCACAGGGAGCCTGTGCCTATCTCAGGCGTCATTGGGCATCAAGGCAGGATACACCCTGGACGGAGTGCCAACCCCTCACAGGGTACACACACACTCTCATTCACTCACACACACACTCTCATTCACTCACACACACACTCTCATTCACTCACACACTACGGACAATTTTTCCAGATATGCCAATCAACCTACCATGCATGTCTTTGGACTGGGGGAGGAAACCGGAGTACCCGGAGGAAACCCCCGAGGCACGGGGAGAACATGCAAACTCCACACACACAATGTGGAGGCAGGAATCGAACCCCCAACCATGGAGGTGTGAGGCAAACGTGCTAACCACTAAGCCACCGTGCCCGTTATGAAACGTTTGAATTTTTAATTGAAATGAACTGCAGATGAGTGAAATTGTGTAAAGTAACTCCATCACACTGTATAAGGCTTTGATACTGTAAATGATCAAAGCCTTACATTATTACTACGCTCACAAGTACGGTTTAATCTTAGCCGTTGTACTCTGCTTCTTATGTTGTCCACCGATTTTTCTGTGTGTTCTCCTGCTTTTATTAATGTAAAGCTGCTTTGAAACAATGAAACAATTGTGAAAAGCACTATATAAATAAAATACAATTGAATTGAATAAATAGATGAGCTAATAATAATAATCAGTTTAATTTATATAGCGCCTTTCAAAGGACCCAAGGTCGCTTGCTCACCGACTCCATTGAATATTTTGTGTGATAAAGAAAGTGTCTCTTTTCGTGTGTGTGTGTGTGTGTGTGTGTGTGTGTGTGTGTTGGGTGGGTGGATGGGTGGATGGGTGGGTGGGTGGGTGGATGGGTGGTGTGTGATGTAGATTAAACATGACCGGGCCAAAATGGTCCACTTTTTACATCATGGCTGTGTCAAGAATATCACTGTGTTTATGAGGTAGTAATGATGAGATTTTGTGTTGACAGGTGAATTCTCTGGTGTGTTGCTGGGAGACAGGGTGTATGGCTGCCAGCCTTGTCTCCTGGCACCTTTCACAGACCCCCAGGAAGCACAGCAGGCCTACAACCATGCCCATGCCAGGACCAGGGCCAGAGTTGAAATGACCTTTGGCCTCCTGAAGGCACGCTTTCACTGCCTTCACAAATTAAGGCTCAGCCCTGTGAGGGCATGTGACATTACTGTGGCTTGTGCTGTCCTCCACAATGTGGCCTGCCTGAGGAAGGAGAGGGCCCCCAGAGTGCCACCAGCCATGGACTGGGACAATCCGGCAATCTTCCCTGATGACGACAGTGGTCGGCTGCTGAGGGACCAATATGTGTTGAATTATTTTAGTTAGTATGTGTACTTTCAATTTTTTTTCAGTGAGCAGACATGCGGGGTGTGTTATATACAGACCTTTTTGAATGTGTATTTATCCTTTTGTTGTATAATATGCTTTGATTCTGTGCTTTCCATCTTGTAGAGTCACTATTTGACTTCAGTTTCGAAAGGAGCCGATGGTTTACCTGCTTTGTTTTATCCTTATTCAATAAAGGAACATAATGTTACACTTTGTGTTTTTATATTATATGGAATGTATATTTTATATGACAGAGTATTAGGGCCACACTGAGGAAGAAGGAAAAAGTCAAATTTATGAGGCTGGTTCTTTCTGCAGAAAAGATGCATATACTTTTTACAGTCCTGATACTTATGACAATATGCTGATGTGCCAAAAGATTAAGTATGTCCTTGTTTGTGAAACCATGCTGAAGAACAATTCCACGAAATGCCCCACAGCTGTCATTTTAACAACTGTCCTCCTCTAAAATGACGGGTTACAATATTATTAAAGACTTCATTCTCAAAGTCTGAATTTTCTTTTTTTTATCTATGGCCCTAATATTCTATCATTTTATATACAGCCTTATAGTCTATGGGAAACTGTAAATTATCTAATGATAGCAACATCATCTAAAAATCATCATATATCCAAAATGATTGAAATTAATGATCACAAAGGATTAAATAATAACAGTGGGTCTAGTTATATGTGATAACAATATATAGTGGGAAGTGGAATAACTATTGGTTTCCATTTGTGGTGACTGCTGACTGAAATAAGGGATGAGATTAAATAGATCCTAGAACTTAGCCTGGTCTGGAGCAGGCTAGCTCCACAGAATAAATCTCCATGGTAATTTATACAATAACATTGTACCGCCCCCTAATACAGCTTTAGTGCAACCGGATCACGGATAAATTGAGCCAGGATCACCAAAATATCCCGGCTTAATCCCTTATCCTAGTTTTGTGCAATAGGCCCCAGGTTAGGTTCACAGAGTAAGTTACTATGGTAACTGACTCTGAGTATAAGTTACCTCTCTTTCAGAAACGGGCTTAACTTAACCTGCTTTCTCGGGTTTAACTTACCTCCCTTTCTGAAACGGAAAACCCAGAGTTTCCTTCATTTCAGGGTTAACATACTCAGAGTTTTCACTTAACCCGCTTTCTGCAACAAGCCCCAGGTTTAACATCCTGGCAAGCCAAGCTAGAGCTCAGTTCTCTCACTGAGATATAAAAGGGAACGTTAAGCACTTTATTTAAACATACACAATTTTCACATTTTATTTATTTTCTCTTATTTTTAAATGTAGCCCTACTTTTATTTATTTAATGAGAGAACGTTATATATGTCTACAATTATACATATGTTCAGTTCTATGTTACGTGACAATAAATATTGTCAAAAAGTTTTTGAATTGTGCTGATTTATTGCAGATGTTGATACAACTACTAGGCTACTTACATATATATCACATTAACTACTTAGACATTATGATCTTCCGGACCTTTGCTTCAAGAAATTTTCTCTTACTGGACCTCTTTAAATTTTAGTTGAATACCTCTGCTTTAAACAATTCCAGCAGCTGTTTGGAAGAGAAAGATAACAAATTCGCGAAAAACAGCCTCGTGTAGTAGTGTATTACATTAGCTACATGTTATTTTAATGGTTGTAACTATAATTTTAAAAGAAAATATTGCTGGGTATCTTAACTTTCTTAGATGATGTGAAGCTTCGAAGGAGTCGACACATCCAGTCCGAACATCCACAAATCGATTCTAGGCGACTCGTTCCGCCAAACTTCCTTTGGTTCAGTTAGTGTACAGTCGTAAATAAACATTTTTAATGGAGAAATCAGATAGATGGACAAGTAGTAAAATTTATATTCATTTATAAATAAATACATTGATTTATTTATTTGTGAGTATATAGTTAAAAATGCATAGCGCCTGCAATAATAGAACCTGTCCACCAGGGGTCACTGCTACAGCTTAAACATCACCACCTTAACAATGTTACCCATTCCACGTTTACTGTATCTGTAAATGTGTAAGATGTCGATCATTTATTAACATAACTTAATACGTGTTGAAAAATTGCTATTGAAAAAGTGAAATAAAAAAACATAACTGGTACTAATAATAATTAAACGTAATCAAATAAATCTAGTAGAATTGGCAAACATTTTAGATGTCAAGCATCTTCAAATTTAATAACTAATTTAAGTAGTAATAACTACAACTACTACTACTACTACTACTACTACTAATAATAATAATAATAATAATAATAATAATCGTAATAATAATAAAATTAGCATATAATTGCTTACTCACGTGTGGGGGAGGCCGGGGGGAGCGAGGCAAACGGCGAGGACGGTGGGGGGAGTGAGGCACACTGCGAGGCTTGTGCGTGGAGCGAGGCAAACGGCGGTGCAGCCAGAGATGGCCGAGCGATGTCCACAGCCAAGCAGAAGGGCTGAGCACAACCGCCGACACACTGCGGCCAGACACGTGACACGGAACAAAAACAAACGCACATGGCCAGGCGTCCAGGAGTCCTGACAGTAAGCTCATTGAATTTGAAATAATAAAAGAACTCATCCACCTTTTGTCTTCATTAAGTTGTTTTAGTAATTCTTCTTTCATCTTTGTTAGTAGGGAACCTAGAAAAATAATCTTAAAACTTGTGCTAGAATCCTAATTCTATAAAATAAATAAAACTTTTGATAGTGATAGGGTTTTTGTGTTGTTGTTTTTTTCTCGTTCATTAGGAAAGAAAGGCAAAGTAAATGAATAAAAAACAATAATTATATAATTAACCAGACAAAACAGGTCATAAATATTTGTGATTATTTGAAGGTGGTTTATATCTTTGCTGTTCTCCAGTCAGTTGCAGCTACCATCTGCATCAGAGCACAGAGAAATGACTTGATACACGGTTTGTTGAGATTCTTAACAAGAACTTGATGCAGATGTGTGGAAGATGTTCTCCTGCTGCCATCTGTTTTTAGATGATTGCCTGGCAGCAGAAAACACCTAGTTGGATTAGTGAAGAAAAGTGATATTTGAATTTAACAGTACCTGAAAAAAACAATTAAACACAATTTAAACATTGTAAAGAATTATCATCTGCCGTATGAAGACCATTGATAACCATTCTTTCATCTGCTCTTGGTGCAGGATAACCTTAAATTCAGCCTCTCAGATCTCTGCTCGGTTTCTGGTTCCCGGCGAGTACTCGGGGAAGTCTCAATGAACACACTAGCCAAAGTCTTTCAGAAAGAAGTTCCAAAGTTTATTAGGAAAAGCAGGAATATATAGTCGTTCAAGAAGAGGGAGGGTGTAGTGGGTCTGTGTGTTGCTATGTGTGTGTGCATCTGTGTTTAGGTGACCTCTCAATTACCCCAATAAACTCAGATCTTATAGGGATGTGATCATATACTTCCCTTAGTTCCCATGGTTGGTAACATAAGGAATGATTATGGCAGGGCCATCTGTTTTAAGACTAATTAGGGAACAAGAGAATTAAGGGACAAGAGTGTGTGTGTGGGGGGGGGAATGTATGTGTGGGGGGGAGACAAAGAACAATGTACTCTTTACAGACAGTCTGCAACATTACCAGAAAAGATTGTTTTATGCAATTATTCTCACAAACATTCAAATATCTTACAATTTAATTAAACAGCAATGATTTTTTTTTCTTTTGTGTGTGTGTGTGTGTGTGTGTGTGTGTGTGTGCTATTGGAGAGTAAGAGAAAACATCAGCATCACGCCGGCTGCAGTGCGCCCCCTTGTGTCTCCACATGGTGACCTACTGTAGACCATTGCAACAATACAATGCAATAGCAATATAATATGTCACGTGAAAATAAATAAATAAATTAAGTGAACTAATTAATAATAAATGTATACAATTCTAATAAGCAAATTAATTCATGTGTATATTAACATGTAAAATACAGAGAAAGAAAGAAATGAATATATTAAAACTGGCAATTGATCAATTTTGTATTTAATTTTAGGTTTGTATATTTTTGGCTTTTTATGAATCATTGCAAGAAACATAACTGAATGTATGTATGTGAGTAGAAACAACAGCAGCACAACAAAAACCCATCTGAGGAAGTGAAAATACCCTGAAAAAAGTGAACTCTAGTATTTCTATTATAGGATTGTCATGAACTAATTATAAAATTTCTAGACATTAGTACAAATTTAAAATTTAGATTTTCTTATTTTACTTTCAGATACTTTTACTTCATGTTTGCTTAAGAAAAGTATCTACCAGTTAAATATTATTTCAAGCTATATATATATATATATATATATATATATATATATATATATATATATATATATATATATATATATATATATATTCACGGAGATGGTTATTAGTTTCTTTGCCTTGTATATATTCAAATGGATGAAAAATAAAGTAAAATATAAAGTAAAATATTTTTTATACAGAGAAAATGACACGAAACACTATGAACAAAGAAGCTCAGAGAAGAAGGCAGTGCATTTCGTATTTCTTTTAGACAAAGGTAGATGGAGGACATTTGCCTTAAAATTTACATAATTTGGTACTTATTACTAACATTTCTGGTACCAACAACTATAAGACTTCTAAGTATTCTGATGTTTGATGTGAACATTATACGAATATCATGTCTTGTATCTACAGTGATACAAGACATGATATGTGGACAGTGAGTGTAAGTATGTTGGTTTGATGCCATAAGTTGAAAAGATCACTGATTTATTTTCACAGTAAATATAGAATAGAATCGTAGAAAACGGCAAGTCATTACAGTATGTAAAGGACATTTTTGTCTGTGATTTGACTGTAATCAAACCTAGTTACTTTCTCTTTCTCTCTCTCTCTCTCTCTCTCTCTCCCTCTCTCCGTCTTTCTATAAAAATGATAGTGCTGTGCAGCATCCTGTTGAAGTGGTTTGACAAGATATCTCTGACTTGTTCTACAATGTTTTTTAGGGTGTGTTTTTTATTCACTCTTTTCTCAGAGACTTAAAGATCTAAACTGCATTGAACTGTAGTTATTTAATTTATTGTTATTGTTTTTTTTATTGAGGAAAATTGTAATGCATGTTTTTTATTATTTACTCTAAATATTGTCTTACTGTAAAAAAAAAAAAAAAGTCTTCTACATGTACTAATAATTATTATATTATAATAATCCTGTGATCCATTTTTTCACTTTACAGGTTACCTGAATGGACATGACCTGCTCATCCATTTTTTTAACTGTTATTTATACCAAACTTCATTAGAAATGTGTTCATGCCTCAGAATTCCAATGCACAACTTGGTGATTAATCATGGTGTGTTCTTGCCTAATATATCACACCTTTTGATAGGAGCCATTTTTAACACAATAGTCAATATTATTCAGGTCACCTTTCAGTGGTTTTTAATGTTATGGCTGATTGATGGATAATCTAACATAACTGTGTTGACTTGAAAGAGACAGTAACAATAATAATAATAATGATCCCACCAACAGTCATCACCTAGCAACAACCTAGCAACCACCTGACATAATGTTGCCCATATGATTATATGTTTTATGATTTTAATGGGGATAGATCTGTATTTACAGCCTGGGATTCATGGGACTGCTGTGGACGGGGTCACCTGGAATCTTTGTGCAGACCTGTTAGTTCCTCTGGAGCCATTGGTTGCTTAATTCCACTACAAATTGTCTGGTTCCTCTCAATGTTTCTTCCTTGTTTCATCTCATGGAAATCTTGTTAGGGAATATATATTGTATATTAGATATATAGCATTTTCTTTTTTTTTTTTTTTTTTTATTAAACTTAAAAATTTTCATTCTGTTTCAATACAGACGTAAAGCTGCTTTGAGACTATGTGAATATGTGAAAAGTGCTATACAAATAAATTGAATTGAATGAATGTTTGAAACTTTGAATTTAATAACTTTTCAAGGTCTGGAGCGCAGGGACAAAAGATAATAAGAAAATATTAGAATCAATATGGGAAGGTTTGGTTTAATTGGTCTTTAATTAATATCCATATTCATGTCTAGAAGCACAGAAAACCTACAGTGAAATAGACAATAATAATATCTCATACACACAAAAACCTGTAATCCACAAAAAATTCGAGGTAAATAGTGTGTGACTGATTTCCAGGAAAATGAGCAGGACGCAAGAAATGAAAGTGAAGTGAATGAGTAAAAACAAAAATGTAAATCCAGTAAACTTGTTCTGAAGCAGGAAGAACTGGAATAACTGGAAGAACAATTGAACAATGAGGACTTAACCTGCTAGTGATGTAAAAAGAAAATAAAATATTAACACAATCAAATTATTCATTGTACACAAATGATGCAAGTGACACAAGTGACACAAATCATAAAAAATGATCAAAGAAGGAGAAAAAGGTCCAGTGCTTTAAAAACATTCATAATATTACAGCAAGAAAATAAACAAGTAAAATCATTTTTAGGAGCTTGCTGAAGAGGAAGTGTCTCTGGTAATTATATACAGTCAGATATTTGGAATGTCTCTGAGTTCATTTTTTCACCTGAGGCCCTTCCTTGTCTCCCTTGATTTTCTTTGCTGTTCGATTATGATTGGTTGACGACTGATATAAAATGCATCGGTTTTGTTTCCTCCACTGCAATCAATAAAAAAAGGTAATGGAAAAGGAAATGGTAAGTGACTTCAAACTATTTTATTTATGTCATTAATCTACTTAATTTACTTAATTTAATTACTTAAATTAATTTACTTGACTACACTCCTCTGTTTCATATTTATCTGGCTTGAACTCTTCTGGTAAAGTTTGATGTTAACTAAAGTCTTGTTTGTTCGATTGCAACTCGGGAAAATCAGCGTTCAGTGCTGTGATGAGTCAAGAAACAAGTAACAACAAGTCATTTAAGAAAAAAAATAACTATCTGATGGTGTTGACAAACTCTGTTCTCTGGCATTAGCTGTGTGGGAGATTTTCAGAGGTTTTCACAAACGTATACTGTATGCGATTACTGAGATCTGTGTAACCAGTTGAGAAAAAACTGTAAACATTCTGTGCTTACACTGACTTTTTTCTGATTTCACAGGTTTTCACATCATACACCAACCTAATGTGGAAATATATAATAGATTTAATTAATAAACCAAACATGGTGCACAATATAGATGCACAGTTCAATAATAGTTTAGATCCATTTAGGAATGAGATTATAGAGGAATATTCTAAAAAATTAAAATCTACAAATGGCCCAGTAGTTTATAAAAATGGAGAAATTTTAGAATATAATGCTGACATGGAGCTGGTGATCCCAAAGGAAAAAACTTGCAGAATATTCATTATTACACATGATAAACAATATATTTTTAAGGGACTCGGCTGTTATTATGGTTGTGGCTATGTCTTGACTGCCTTACATGTAGTTAAGGGTCCACGTTTAGGGATACTCATTGCTTTTCCTACTAAAGACGTTAAACTGATCTACAAGGCTGAGTTTACTGAATTTTGTAACCGTGACAAAGATCGAGATCTGGCTTTTGTTAAATTACTAGGCAATACTAGTCCCCTTGGAGATGGTTTACAAAATCAGATCGCTGAAGTGGATATAAATGACAGTATATACTTTTATACCTGGGATCCTAATGGTAATTTTCAGAAGCAGGAGGGTGTAATCTTAGACCAAAATTCAAGCAAGTTTTTAATGTCTGTAGCAGGTAAACCTGGAGACAGTGGCTCACCTGTTTTCAATTCTAAACATGAACTGATTGGCATATATCAAGGTGTCATCCAGAAATACGGCATTGGTTGTAAAATATTTCCGCGCTTTTCACCCTGGCGCAAAACGAATGATCATAATCTCACAAAATTTCTCAAATTTCTTAAAAATAAGTTATATAAGTTATATATAGTTAAAAAAATTGTTTATTTAAAAAATATATTTTATACATATATATATATATTATAATACATTATTATATACATTATTATTATTATTATTATTATGGAAGGCAGAAAGGTAGGTCAAGGTGGAATCCTGTGGAAACCATTTCCTTTTCCAATTTACCTGATGGCTGCCCAGAGTGAGGTGCGCAAATTTAAGTACTGTAAGTATAATTTTAAAATACGCCCCTTCTGACAAGCACTGTGTTATAAATGTGATAAATTTAATAAATGTAATAAATGTAATAATCAGTATATGAACTTTCTTTTCCATTTTATAGAATGATAAGTTTCATTTACCTTTATATATTAATTTATGTAACCATTGTGTGATTAAGAAAGTATATAATTTTCATTAGTATGTTTAGATATTAAGATAGAAAGTAACAGTGAAAGCTTAAAAAAGAAATCACAAGTTTTGTGTCAACAGCTTTCCATCCATCCATCCATCCATCCATCTTCTACCGCTTATCCGGGGCCGGGTCGCGGGGGCAGCAGTCTGAGCAGGGACACCCAGACCTCCCTCTCCCCAGACACTTCCTCCAGCTCCTCCGGGGGAATACCGAGGCATTCCCAGGCCAGCCGAGAGACATAGTCCCTCCAGCGTGTCCTAGGTCTTCCCCGGGGCCTCCTCCCGGTTGGACATGCCCGGAACACCTCCCCAGGGAGGCATCCAGGAGGCATCCGGAACAGATGCCCGAGCCACCTCAGCTGAATGTGGAGGAGCAGCGGCTCTACTCTGGGCTCCTCCCGAGTGACCGAGCTCTTCACCCTATCTCTAAGGGAGTGCCCAGCCACCCTGCGGAGGAAACTCATTTCGGCCGCCTGTATCCAGGATCTTGTCCTTTCGGTCATGACCCAAAGCTCATGTGTGTCAACAGCTTTGTGTCAGCCAAATAAGAACACACAGTCAGCCGTGCAGCTGAGGAGACTTCTCAGGATGTTTTGCAAAAGTATGAGATCATGAGAAGACCTGATAGGATGCTGACAGAAGCAGAATGACCGTTATGAGATCATACTAAGAAATGTTATAAATAGGGTTTTAGAACCAGTTATCAGTGTGCATTCACCTTGAGGTGAGCTCATTGTGTTATACTCTGTTTTTGCTTATAGAGGGTGCATCAGGAGAACAAACGCAAACTTACGCTAGAATTGTTTGACTATTTGAAGGAGATTTTTTTTGTAATTTTCTTTTCTTTTACATTACATATATTACACACATCTGATTTTATGTAACAAACATTTATTGAAAGGAAACAAATTGTACGAATAAATTTGATCTGAATTAACCTGGTGTGATTCTATCACTAGCTGGTGAGTCATGTGCTACAAAATCAGACATTATCATTATTAATAACATGTATTAATATCTAATGACCAAACACTGCTTTCTGACTGAATGAATTCAACAAATTCATAAGATGATCAGTTTTAAATGCTGTTAAAATGCTGTTCAGTGCTAGCATTATTTTATTTTACTTATAGTTAAATAATTATGGCGTCTACAGTAGCTGAATTTGTCCACCAGGGGTCGCTCTCTACAGCTTTAAAACCACCACACTAAATACATTTACATTTTATATTCATGGAATTCGTTATATATTTAGTGTTACTATAAATCTGGTAAGATATTAATCATTGATTAATAGCGTCATTCGTGTTGGAAAACTGCTGTGGTAAAACAGGAATAAATGTCATTTGTAGTAGATTTACGGGCGTTGTTTCCGGGTGTGTGTGGTGGTGGGGGGTTAAAGTCTCCCAATAATTAGAACTAACAATTACAACGCCCTAATATTTATATCATGATCAGCTAAATATATGTAGTATTAATTTATTTTATAACATTATTGGTGTTGACAATCGATTATGAGTCTTTCATAATAAATCAGATAAAATACTAAAAGACCCACCCCTCTCCGTCCAAGTGGCGTCTCGAAATGAATGAATCAATATTAAATACAATAATGTACGTTCTAATTGTATTTCTATAATTTACTATTTTACCTTTAATTATGCACAATGTACTTTGTTTAAATTTAACTTTTTGTACTATTTGTATACATCACAGCTGCAAATGCTTTGGTAATACAAATGTACAGTTTTTGTCATGCCAATAAAGCACACTTAAACTGAAATAGAGAGAGAGAGAGAGAGAGAGAGAGAGAGAGAGAGAGAGAGAGAGAGAGAGAGAGAGACTGTGTTCCTATTTTGACAATAATAAAATTACAGCAGCACTTTTAAATAACTTAATTATTCTAATAATTAAAACTGAAACAATTGAATAAAATTAAAAGTAGTAACCTTGGCTGTTGGCTACATCTTGGACAGAGGAACTGGCACTGTCATGCTTTGCACGAAAATGCCTCAACATGGATGATGTATTATTATTATGGACTCTTTTGTTTCTTGCGTTCAGGGAAATGCTTCCGCTCCTTGAAAACAAACACAGAGAGAATGAGGAGAAGCTTCTTCCCGCAGGCCAATTTGGAGCCTAAACCAGGAAACACCCAGGATCTAGTACTGGACCTCTCACTCCATCTTCACTGTTTTTAACTCTGGACTTGCACAGCCCAATGCCACTTTATACACAATCTATACACACCATACTGCACATGGACACTTTAAGGACAATCATTAAAAACCATACAAATGTATATATATGTATATTTATGTACATGTATATACATTATTTTTCCACATATATTTTCATATTTTATATACTTTTTATATAGTTTATACTTTTTTTATTTATTCATTTTATGCATTCCTTTTTATGCTTATATACCGGACAGATGCAAAAAGCATTTCACTGCATGTCGTACCCTGTATGTATGTGTATGTGACAAATAAAATTTGATTTGATTTGATTATAGGCCAGCTGCTCGGAGCAAATCAAACACTGGACCTAAAAACAGATTAAGGTATAAAGTGTGAACCATTTAAAAAAGATCATGGTACAGTAGTATTAAGCGGCAGAGGTGGGAGTAAGTCACACATGTGCAAGTCACAAGTAAGTCTCAAGTCTTAACCTTCAAGTCTCAAGCAAGTCCGAGTCATTTTTTGTGAGAGTCAAGTCAAGTCAAATCAAGTCACTGCTTTATGTCAAGCAAGTCAAGTCAAGTCGTAGCTTGAGTCAAGCAAGTCACTAGAAAGTCATACATATGTTTGATAATTTAACTAAATGTATATATTAAACAAAGTTAAATCTACAGTATTTATGGTCTATGAGAGTTTTATTTGCAACAAAAATGATTATATGCATTTATTTTATGGGGTCCCTCAAGGATCAGTTCTAGGACCTCTGCTTTTCTCGATATACATGCTTCCATTAGGGAACATTATTAGAAGACATGGGATCAGTTTCCACTGTTATGCTGACAACACACAGTTATATATCTCATCAAAACCAGATGAAATAACTAAATTGTCAAAATTAACTCAATGCCTTAGAGAGATAAAAGACTGGATGAGCGTTAATTTTCTGTTGTTAAACTCTGATAAGACAGAAATACTACTTATAGGCCCAAAAACCAGTACACAGAAACTCTCACAATTTAACTTCCAATTATAGGGATGTACTGTTACTAGTAGCTCGACAGTGAAAGACCTGGGTGTTATATTAGACAGCAACTTGTCCTTTGAAAATAATATCGCCCATACTACAAAAACAGCCTTCTTTCACCTTAGAAATATTGCCAAGCTGAGAAACATCCTGTCTGTATCTGATGCTGAGAAGCTAGTTCACGCTTTCATGACCTCTAGACTGGACTATTGTAATGCATTACTAGGTGGTTGTCCTGCATCTTTAATAAATAGGCTACAGTTAGTCCAAAATGCAGCTGCCAGAGTTCTCACTAGGACAAGAAAGTATGACCATATAACCCCAATTTTATCATCTCTACACTGGCTACCTGTTAAGTTTAGAATCGATTACAAACTGCTCCTACTTACGTACAAGGCTCTTAATGGTTTAGCTCCCATGTATCTAACTAGTCTTCTAACACATTACAATCCTTCACACTCTCTGAGATCACAAAACTCAGGACTTCTGGTAGTTCTGGTATTCTGGTAGCCAGAATATCTAAGTCTACTAAAGGCGACAGAGCGTTCTCTTATTTAGCTCCCAAACTTTGGAATAGTCTTCCTGATAGTGTTCGGGGCTCAGACACACTTTTCCAGTATAAATGTAGATTAAAAACTCATCTCTTTAGTCAGGCGTACACATAATACATTTCAGGCGTACACATAATACATCCCATCATATTGTGCACTATTACACTAGACTTGCACATTCTTATGAACAGCAGATATGTTAATCCCTCTGCACTGCTCTTCTCTTCTCTTTTTCTACCCATGCTGAGACACCCATGCTATGATCGTCTTCCGTGCGATGAAGTTTTTGGACCTCCACTGAGATGAGGCCGACTCTGTGAGAATCCTGAGACATCTACAGATCTACCGGCTCCAGTTGGACTCTGTGATACTTGTATATTTGTAACCACACCATCTAGTGTCACCCATATGAGGATGGGTTCCCCTTGAGTCTGGTTCCTCTCAAGGTTTCTTCCTTTACCAATCTAAGGGAGTTTTTCCTTGCCACTGCTGCCTGAGCCACCTCAGACTTGCTCATTGGGGACAAATACATATACACACATACATACACACTGTGAACTGTATATATCTTGAATTTTTATTATATTAATTCTTTATACTACTCCTTATGTTTATCTTTTGTTCTATGTTTATGTTCTGTAAAGCTGCTTTGTGACAATGTCCATTGTAAAAAAGCGCTATACAAATAAACTTGAAACTTGAATTGAATTTTAAAAAGGTGTCCACATACAGTACAGGTAAAATAAAAAATACAATAAAAATCTAAAAATGAATAAAAATCAAAACTACAAAGAATGAGATGTAAATGTAACTGAAATAAGGCCAACATAAAAGCATGAAAAGTTTCAATATGCCTCAAACATGGCAGAAGACCATGGAAAAGTAGTACAATGATTTCTTTGCAACCAAATGGCATTTTTTGAACAGGCATTCACCTTTTAATGGGACATGAACACATCCTTAAATTAGATCCTTCCTTTTTAACAACAGAATAACAACAACAATCAATAACGTCAACCAAAAAACGTAAATTATTGAATCCCACAAACCTTGAAGTGAATTAAGTATAGGGGAGAGAGAGAGAGAGAGAGAGAGAGAGAGAGAGAGATGATTGAAGTGAGTGTAATTTATTAAACGGATAGTTCACCTAAAAATTAAAATTCTGTTATTTTTTTCTCACCCTCATGATCTTACAAACCTGTATAAATTTCTTTGTTTTGATGAACACACATGTAGATATTTTGAGGACTGTTTGTAACCAAACCATTCACGAGCCCCATTCACTTCTATAGTGGGAAAAAAGAATACTATGGAAGTGAATGGGGCTCGTTTTGGTTTGGTTACAAACATTCATTAAAATATCTTCCTCCGTGTTCATCTAAACAAAGAAATGTATACAGGTTTGTAACATCATGAGGGTGAGAAAATTATAAAAGAATTTTTTTTATTTTTGGGTGAACTGTCCCTTTAAAATGAATGTGTGTGCGTGTGCATGCGAGACAAGAATATGGCTGTGCTTGCAACTCTGAAGTTTTTTATTTTTATATTTATATTTATGTTTTTTATATATATGTGCATCCCCATAAACGATCCATACGCTTTTCACTCAAAGCCTAACACTGAAGACCAATTATAAGTGCTATTGCAAAAAAGCTGACATTTCCACATGAACAGTGACCATTTACACTACATTGCGCTTGCAAAAAATTTAATTTGATAGAACTTTGTCATTCAATTGTGAGCGATGTGGCCGCATACTGCTGTTCTTCTCTTCTCAAAATCCCGGTACCCGAACTTAATTATTTTTGGTGTAGCGCCTTCCATGTTTCGTCACGACTGTTAAGGTTTATTAGTTAGTGCGCGCGCTCCCTCTGCTTGCCTGCTGCGTCACGTGGTTAGATTACGCTCTTGTGTGTGTTTAAAACAGATTTAAAAACAAAATAGACAAAAAAGATAAAACAAAAACAAAAAACAAGTTATTTCGAGTCATTTAACTCAAGTCCGAGTCAAGTCTCAAGTCATGAATGTCAAGTCAAAGTAAAGTCGAGTCTTTTTTTAATATTTGTCAAGCAAGTCTCAAGTCTCAAATTTGCGACTTAAGTCCGACTCGAGTCAAGTCATATGACTCGAGTCCCCCATCTCTGTTAAGCGGTGCACAAAAGGCTTTTCTTGCATTCCTATATTTTTCAACTTATTACTACTATCCATTAAATATATACAGTATATGACAAAATATACAACATGAAATGTTACATTCATTCATTCATTCATCTTCTACCGCTTATCCGAACTACCTCGGGTCACGTGGAGCCTGTGCCTATCTCAGGCGTCATCAGGCATCAAGGCAGGATACACCCTAGACGGAGTGCCAACCCATCGCAGGGCGCACACACACACTCTCATTCACTCACGCAATCACACACTAGGAACAATTTTCCAGAGATGCCAATCAACCTACCATGCATGTCTTTGGACCGGGGGAGGAAACCGGAGTACCCGGAGGAAACCCCCGAGGCACGGGGAGAACATGCAAACTCCACACACACAAGGCGGAGGCGGGAATCGAACCCCGACCATGGAGGTGTGAGGCGAACTAAGCCACTAAGCCACCGTGCCCACCTGAAATGCTACATTGAATCGTATAATTGCCCAATGATGAGTGAGATTTGAGTTATAAATATAGGCTTCACAACAAAACCATATATCCACCTTATTGGGTGAAATCAAATGAAAGTGTTCCCACATTTCAGAACGCGATCTTTTTGTAACAGGCTCCATTGACAAATCGCAACAATAAACTCTCCTAAACTTGCTATAATTAAAATAATAATTTGAATTAAAACACATCACTCCATATAACTCCTTCAAAAATTTATTCCAGCACATGAACACCAAGCCATCACATTTATTACAAATAACAATCCAAAATGATGTAAAATAGACTGTCATTGCCATAGGACATTTGTAAATCAAATGGCTTGTAGTAAAACAATTCTTCAGGCTTTCTGAGTACAAGACCGTGCTCTTGTGCAACAATACTGAAAGCATGAAGATGTTCAACAAACTCTGATTCCATACATGAACCAATGGACCAATTTGCCTCATGCATTCAGGGTAGTGAATCATAAGGTTCATAAGATTCCTAAAAGGATACAACTCCCTGAACAATCTGTGATGCTCTACTATCAGATGCTTCAAAAATATTGTCATTCCTTCAGAAATGCAAGGAGAAAATACAATATTAACAATTTGTAAGTAGTTTGGACAAAAGTGTATAGATTTTTGAGTGGAAGATCATAGCTGATGCTGAAGACAAAATGGACCTTAAAGAGTTCATCAATTGCTGCTAGTGAAGAGGATGCTTGACAGAGGATGATCTTTTTATCAACCACGATGAAGAACTGACTGATGGCTTCCTTGCTGTACCCTGAGGCAAGAATGTATGGTTGACGATTCACAAGGTGTTCCTGTATACTCCAGCATGTCTGAATGAAAAAAAAATAAAAATACTATCAATACTAATGACAAATTAATAAGTACAGCTTAATCAGTTAAACATTTATTTTAATCTTTTTAGCTTAACTGAACATCGTAAAGTACAGGAGACAGTCCAGAAGTAAAGTATATGCACCAACCGGCTGTTAATTCAATTTAGGTTGAGAATCATCAACTTGCTATATTAACCCCCATGTAGAAATGGATTGATTCGAGGTACAACATGCATAGCCCATGTTTTATGTCACCAGTGCACCAGTTACCTACTTTGTGAAATACCACCAGATGGTCAACAGCCTGGCAAACACTGATCTTATGGATTATCTTTCTTCCTGAAGCCTGGGGTGATAAGAGATGCAGAAGCAGAAAGAATGAAGATGTGTCACTGTCCCAATCTGAAAAACACAGAACATGTAAATGTGTATAATAAGTTTAGTAGATTTAAGCTGCAAAACCATTGCAAGTTATTGGTGTACAACTCTACCTGGGGAATCTTGTGCCTTCTCTGTTCTGTTTGGCAGATGACAGTAATCTTTTCAGCAGTGGAGTAGGAGTCAAGGTTTCTGCTAGTCTGATAACCTTTGCTTTGAAAGCAGTTGGCCACCTTTCCAAAAGTCTGGAAGCAGTTTCTGACCCAAAGAGGAGAGTGAAGTCCTGAAGAATCTGAAGCAGAAGAAAACATGTAAAGAAATGACCATAAAACATTAATTATATTCACAAGCTTAATGTGTTCAGTTTCAACGAAGGAGACAATTTAACAGTTCTCTTAAACTAGCATTTCAATTTGCTTAAAGGAACACTCCACCGTTTTTAGAAATAGGGCTTATTAAACTTCTTTCCTACATTTAGATATGTGGGCAAGTGCATTTGTCTCAGTGCATGCATTGTTTTAGTATGGCAGGGTCGCCGCTAGTTTAGCATAATGAATGTTGCCAGCTAGCATGTCCAGAGTAAAAGTGATCCAAAAAAAAAAAACCCACCTAATTACTTCTTGTGGCCTGCGTATTCACAACGAGTACAAAAAGCGATGCAGATTAAGACTAGGCGATTTCCTAGGCAGATATTGACTTTGATATTGATATTATGGGGACGCACAGGCGAAGCACTGCTACTTGGGCACAGAGATATCACGCAACACATTGCGATCGCTCAACAGCCGGAGGACGTGAGGGTGAGAGCCGTGATATCTCTGCGCCCAAGTAGCAGTGCTTCGCCTGTGCGTCCCCATAATATAGTCCCAAGTCAATATCTGCCTAGGAAATCGCCTAGTCTTAATCTGCATCGCTATTTGTACTCGTTGTGAATACGCAGGCCACAAGAAGTATTCCGTGTAACGCAAAACTCCAATACAACCCACGAGGGGGCGCTGCGTGTAGCGCACGATTTTAAACCTTTGAATCAGATTACGAAGCAGTCACGTGGGTGTGTGTGAAACGAAGCTTCGGACGTCATTGGTCAAGTAATTTTGCCAGATTTGCCAGACATCAAGCTTCGATACAAAGCTTCAATGAAAATCGGTTAATTTTTTTGACACACGCCTCGGAGCTTCAGTGTCACTGGTAACATCACTAAAATGAATACTCAAAGATAGATAGATAGATAGATAGATAGATAGATAGATAGATAGATAGATAGATAGATAGATAGATAGATAGAACTTTATTGTCATTGCATAATGTATTTTTATCTGAAATATAAAGTTGTTCAGTTCCATGTTTGTATCTTGGAATAAATGTTTCTATGTACTGTATCACACTGTGCTGTGTTTGTTTCCTTGTTGTTGAGAAGTTAACTGAGCCTTTAAGTCTCCTTTACAACTGCTTTACAAGGCATAGATAGTCCTCACTTTAGATGAGCTCACAAAAATAGTTAACTACAGTATAAAGTAGTAAATGGTGTGGCCCCACAGAAAGTACAAAGGCCACCAACCTTGAAACCTTGTGATCTTAAAACGTGATAAACAAGTTTCCACTGTCATTGGATCGAGTTTTTATCAGCTACGCATTTTATCAAAAATTACGCACTTTTTGCTGTAACTGACAAAACCTTAGAGATGGCAGTACAAGCTCTATTCACCTCTCGTCTAGACTATATTAACTCTCTATACTGTGGTGTCACCAAAACTCAAATTAACCGTTTACAATTAGTTCAAAATGCTGCTGCCAGATTTCTTTTAAAAAAGCGTAAAAGCGATCACATTCCCCCTCTTCTGAGGACTCTTCCCTGGTTGCCTATTTAATACAGAATTCATTTAAAATACTTTTATTTGTTTTTAAGTCCTTGCGTAATCGAGCTCCTATTTATTTATCTGAATTATTACATCGTTACTCTCCTTCCAGAAGCCTAAGATCAGGCAACCAGAACCTCCTCACTGTTCCCTTTTCAAGACTTAAGCGTAGACGGGATCGAGCTTTTTCAGTGATTGGGCCTCAGTTTTGGAATGATTTGCCAAAAGAGTTAAGATTAGCAGCCTCTTTGTCCATTTTTAAGTCCCTTTTAAAAATGTATCTCTTTTCCTTGGCATATCTATAGTTTTCCTTTTTATTTTAATTCTTTTTGTTCTTTAATTGTTCTATTAATGCTTGTTTTAGTGTTTTATTGTGTATTATTATATTGTTTAATTATTTTTGCTTTCATTATCTCTTGTCTTAGTATAATTTTTTTCTGTGTATTTTTACTAACACTCTTTTACTGTACAGCACTTTGGTCAGTCCTATGGCTGTTTTAAATGTGCTATATAAATAAAGTGAACTTGATCTTGAACTTGAACTTGTAAATGGTTTTTAAATAACTGAATTTATCATGATTTATATTAGGAATATGTGCTTATAAAGCATTTATTAACACTTAGTTACAGTACATCCTAATAATTCCTTACACTTTCTAAATGATCTTATGAACCACTGACACCCCATAAATAACTGGTTTATGAGTAATTTATTACTTATTTTTAAAATATAAATTGATCATTAATTAAGGATGTAAATGTAATTATTAAGCACATGATTATATGCTTTTTGATCAAGAATAAAGCATTTGTAAACTGGTTGCAAATGCAGGAGCAATGCTTTGTAAATGATTAATTAACTAATCACTAACTAATTAACTAGTGTGCAGTCATTATAAAACGTTACCGATAATTCTTTTCTTAATAAAACCACCATTGAACCCATTAACCACCACTGAAGTTTCTGCTGACACACAGAGGAATGATTAAGAGCATCAACAAAGAATTTTATATTCTCAGTGTCACTAAAACTGCTAAACTGATACACGACCCGTTTTAGATTTGTGCTAGCGCTGTGGTTATAGATTGTGTTGTCTACACATTTTGTTGTCTATATAATAATCACAAATAAAGTTGAAACCAGATATTTTATAGATTTTATTTCTTTACTGTCATACATTAAATCAGAGTAAACTTTTTTGTTTTAAATCAATAAATATTAACATATTTTTTGCATTTGCTAAATGTCAATATCGAGCGAGGGAGAATTTTTATGTATTTTTATTATCACTTTCATCAAAGTCAGAAGTATACTGTACATACACTTCCTTAGTATTTAGTGGAATTACCCCGAAACTGTTTAACTTGGGCTAAACGTTTTGGGTATCCTTCCACAAGCTTTCTACAATAGTTTGCTGGAATTTTGACCCTCTCCTATTGACAGAACTGGTGTAACTGGGTCAGGTTTGTACTGTAGGCCTTCTTGCTCGCACCCGCCTTTTCAGTGCCGCCCACAAATTTTCTATGGGATTGAGATCAGGGCTTTGTGATGGCCGCTCCAATACCTTGACTTTGTTGTCCTTAAGCCACTTTGTAACTAATTTGGAGGTATGCTTGGGGTCATTGTCCATTTGGAAGACCCATTTGCGCCCAAGCTTTAACTTCCTGGCTGATGTCTTCAGATGTTGCTTTAATATATCCACATAATTTTCTTTTCTCATGATGCCATCTATTTTGTAAAGTGCACCAGTCCCTTCTGGAGCAAAGCAGCCCCACAACATTATACTACCACCCCCATACTTCACAGTCGGGATGGTGTTCTGAGGCTTCAAAGCTTCGACCTTTTTCTTCCAAATATACCGTTTATCATTATGGCCGAACAGTTCAATTTTTGTTTCGTCAGACCACAGGACATGTCTCCAGAAATTAAGATTTTTTTCCCCCATGTGCAGTTGCAAACTGTAGTCTGGCTTTTTTATGGTGGTTTTGAAGTAATGGCTTTCTCCTCCCAGAGTAACCTTTCAGCTCATGGTGGTACAGTATTCGTTTTACTGTGGATAATGACACTGTCTTCCCAGTTTCAGCCAGCATCTTCACAAGATCTTTTGCTGTTGTCCTGGGGTTGATTCGCACATTTCGCACCAAAATACGTTCCTCTCTGGGACTCCTTCCTGTGCGGTATGATGGTTGTACATTCCCATGTTTTTTATACTTGCCACATTATACTGCACACATTATTTTATCAGCCATAACATTTAAACTACATTGTCTGAACGGATGAACGTGGGACCTCCAGGCATGTGGAAATTGCACCTAATGATGAGCCACACTTGTGGAGGTCAACAATTCTTTTTCTGATGTCTTGGTGGATTTCTCTTGATTTTCCCATGATGTCAAAGAAAGAGGCTCTGTGTTTGAGGTGTGCCTTTATATGCATCCACAAGTGTGCCACCAATTAACTCAAATGGAATCAATTACCCTATCAGAAGCTTCTTAATCTCAGAATGGAATCATCTGGAGTTTTCTTTTTTGTTTAAAGGCACGATAAACTTAGTGTATGTATACTTCTGACTTTGATGAAAGTGATAATAAAAATACATAAAAATTCTCCCTCACTCAATTCTGACACTTAACAAATGCAAAAAATATGTTAATATTTATTGATTTAAAACAGAAAAAGTTTACTCTGATTTAATGTATGACAGTAAAGAAATAAAAGTTTTTGTCTTTTTTTCTGAAGTGTATGTAAATATCTGGTTTCAACTGTATATATAACCTGTTTTGTCTGGTTAATGATTGTTTTTTATTCATGTACATTTGATCTAATGACATCAGTGAAATATTTCAAGCTGGATAAAAAAGCCACATAAACCCTATCACTATCAAATGTGTTATTTTATTTCTTTAATAGTTTTAGAATTCTAATACAAGGTTTAACGATTACTTTTCTAATGTAGGTTCCATACTATTTATGTTATGTGTATCTATATATAGCCTACTGTATATATATATATATATATATATATATATATATATATATATATATATATATATACATATATACAGTAGGCTATATACTGTATATATATATATATGTATCTTTTTTTATCAGTTTTTGCACATTTCTTTCAATGGAATAACCTTGTAAACATTTACTATGTCCACACATCTCTGCACTGCACTAACCTTTATATTTATTCACTGTACATATGTTTACATATATATCTTTATATATTACATGCTGTACATATGCTACATATTTATCTGCACTTGTCTATTTGCACAATTGCTTCTCTTTGCACTTCTGTTAGATGCCAAACTGGATTTCATTGTGGTGTAGCTGTATTATGCAATGACAATAAAGTTCTATCTATCTATCTATCTATCTATCTATCTATCTATCTATCTATCTATCTATCTATCTATCTATCTATCTATAATAACAAAGATGAAATGCAGCTTAAACAAGAATTACTAAAACAAGACTTAAATCGTATTAAACTTAATGAAGACAAAGGTTTATGTAGGTTTATTTGTGTAGGTTTTATTTGTGTAGGTTTATTTCAAATTCAATGAGCTTACAAATCTCAAAGCAGACAGGTGACACATCATGCAAACAGTTAGAGCTGCGTGGGTGGCGTCCACTTCCTGTGCACTAAGTCTTCTGATGTTGAGCTTTCCATTCGCTTTGTCGTTGTTGCTTTAGCATTGACATTGTGGATTTTTTTCTTCCTCAAATTTAGTTGTTCAATAAAACAAATAAACAAAACTCGATGGGATGGAACCAATGGCGTAAGTTTGATTTTGACATTGGTGGGGACATAATTTATTTGACATTGGTGGGGACAACATTCCTCGTATTTTGTGCATAAAACTCACATTCTTACTCACATACCGGTAGCCTGCATAATCACGTTGCATATGGCTTCATACAACGGAATATAGCTGCAGCCTCCTACCTCAGCACATTAGCGAGAAAGACAAAGCCAATCAAACAGCGATGTGGGTTAGAGAGCAGGACTCAAAAAAGGCAAAGGCCAATCCTTTTAGAGAGGTGAGTTACAGAGGTGGGATTCATTGCAAGGGGTAGATCTGTTAACTAGCCCACCCAATCAGAGGCTGGGCCCACCCTGGCCCCACACCACATAACAGCCAATCACAAAATTGGTGCGATATTCAATTCAGCTCGAGATACGTTATTTTCTAATTTCTGCCCAACCCCCCTTTTTCCCCTCCTAGACAGACAGAAAGACTTAGCTCATTCATTCACATTCACGCAACCTTTGAGGTAAATGGACGTGCTTATAAACGACAGTCACAGTAACTTTATTAGAACTGTTAGTGAACTTGATTAACACACTATATATAGCCTAATACAACATGTACAGATTTCTTGTTCCAAAAGGACAAAAGAAAACCACTTTAGCTCTCCAGGACACAGCTACCACCTCCTCATCCATTTGCGGCAATGAGGTGGGAGAAATGGATGAGTCGAGTTCATCTGCAGCTTCCGATGGTGTCAAAAGCACAAATACACCCACTCAAAGATGCAGCAATTCTGTCCTGAATGATTTAAACAGGGCGAATCCTTACCAGCCGGTTCTGAAATCATACCCCCGAACTCTTTTTGGAGGGAGAGAGAGATGTTTTTCGGCCGCTTGGTATCAGCCACAATATTACAAATGCAAAAAGATAGAATGTAAATATAAACATGTTAACCCTTTATATATATAAAGTTACTAAATAGTTCCAAAATATGTACAAAAAAAATTAAAAATGAAGAAAACACAAACACAACAATAACAAACAACCCTAACAATTGTCTTAAATATATGGTATTAAAACTATAGACATGAGAGATTAAAGCATTAAAGAACACCCCCACCTGTCCCACCGTCCCACCTGGAATATCACTTGGCCCACCTTTCATCTCATATCTGGAGCCGGGTCTGTCCACAAGTTGCGCTATTTTTTACAGAACACTGTTGTAAAATATTTTTCATCTTATTTAATGATTCCTGGATAAATGTTAAGTGAAATAAGTAAAAAAGCACAAGACACAGACGGACATCAGTGGTTATGTATATATATATATATATATATATATATATATATATATATATATATATATATATATATATATATATATTGCTAGGGACAATTGAGTGTTCCCTGGATATTGGTAGGGACATGTCCCTACCGTCCCTACCGAAATCGACGCCCTTGGATGGAACAGAATCAGATCAATTATATGGTAACAATAAAATATATCTGATGATCTTTGATCTTGAGTAATAGTAATGATGATCATAAAACATGGTGAAATTATTCTGTAGAAGTTTGAATTGTTGAATGGATAAATAAAGCATTCAATTGAACGTTTGTTTAATCAAATGGTTAAATATATTTTTCTGGAATTTTTCATTAACACTGGTGTTTAGATCCAGGGTAAAAACTGTTGAGAAATTGCAGAACCGAAGCCATATTTACTTTCCTTCATGACACCTCGATATATGCCGATCATTTCATCTTTAGCGTTGTAAACAGGAGAGCCACTGTCTCCAGGTTTACCTGCTACAGATATTAGAAAAGCATCAGTACACTGTTTAGGACAAATGATTTTACCCTCCTGCTTCTGAAAATTCCAGTCAGGGGTTGAAGTGTAAAAATATCCTTTGTCAGTATCATTAATGTTACCAATGTGGTTCTGTAGACCAGGACCAAGTGGAGTGGTATCACCAAACAATTTAATAAAAGCCTGATCTCTGTTCAGATCGGTGTTACAAGATTTAGTAAAGCAAGCTTTATAGATACTAAAACAGTCAGTATTTCTGAGTTTTCTTCAATAACATCTTTGATAACATGTAAGGCAGTCAATACATAGCCGTAACCAAAGTAACAGCCAAGTCCTCGAGTGATTGAATTTGATTCAATAACTTCGATAAAGCAAGGCTGTTTCTCTGTAATCATAGGTTGTAACTGAGCATCATATTCTTCAATTGATTTGTTTCTGTAAACAATTGGACCATTTGAATAGTGTCATTTTTCCAGAAATTCCCCTATAAGATAATTCTGTAAATGAGGCATATTGAGAGCAAATGTTAAACTGTATGTTTGTATGTATGTATGCATCCAGGATGCAGTCGGGGTTTTATAGGGTGGTTTTAAACCCCGCCCACCACCCGCTCTGCTGCATGTCATTATGAACATTAAGCACATTAAGAACGCGCGTTTTTACATCATTTGTGTCTCTTCAAGTAATGGATAATTCTTAGTTTTATCACCAGTAAATTTATTTTTTTTTCATATTTTTAACCTGTCTCCATCTAAAGAAAGTGTCCCGTATTAGAGGCAAAGTGTCTGTTTGTTGGCAAAGTGTTTGTTGATCTACAGTGGTGTGAAAAAGTGTTTGCCCCTTCCTGATTTTTTTTTTTTTAAATTTTACTTTTACTTCAAATACTTAAGTACATTAAATATGAGAAAATGACTTTTGATACTTAAGTACAGTAAATATCAGATACTTTAAGACTTTTACTTGAGTAATATTCTAAAAGGTGACTTTCACTTCTACCAAAGTCTTTTTCTAGTACGATACTTGTACTTTTACTCAAGTGTTGCTTTCTAGTACTTTATACAACACTGGTCTATATCATCTTTACTGATGCTGGAACTACATATATGTGTGTGTGTGTGTGTGTGTGTGTGTGTGTGTGTGTGTGTGTGTGTGTGTGTGTGCGAGTGTGTGTGTGTGTGTGTGTGCGAGTGTGTGTGTGTGTGTGTGTGTGTGTGTGTGTGTGTGTGTGTGTGTGTGTGTGTGTGCGAGTGTGTGTGTGTGTGTGTGTGTGTGCGAGTGTGTGTGTGTGTGTGTATGTGCGCTTGCTTGCCTGCAGAAGTCAGCAGCTCTATTTTGTTTACGACTGAAAAATAAAACATTTCAGGAGTAAAAACACAGTAAGTATATTTTCCCTTTCACTGGACCATTTTTTCTTTCAGTGGTAAGAACAGACTTTAAAACAAGGACAACAACAACAACAAATAAAAGGGGAACTAAAGACTTTTTTCTGAAGTGTAAAATATTATTATTATTATTATTATTATTATTATTATTATTATTATTATAGGAAAATATTCTTTATTATACACAATTTTTTATATAAGAAGCTATAAGTAAGTGGTTTATTCTTTTGTGAACATTCCTTTGTGTCACTGTGTGTGTGTGTGTGTGTGTGTGTGTGTGTGTGTGTGTGTGTGTGTGTGTCTCCGCCCTTCCCGCCTCTGCAGTTTGAATTGTAATGAAAGTGAAAGTCAGCAGCTCCATTTTGTGACGAGTGAAAACTAAAAGATGTCAGGAGTAAAAACACAGTGAGTATCTAAAGCTCTAATACATAAACACACTGAAGTGACACTAGATGCAGAAGAGTTTTGTGGGTTTGTACTGAAGCTTTAATGTACACAGGTTGTTTTATAACTTGATAGCGTGATTATTTCCTGTAAGTGAACTCTTTAGTGGGTTTAATTTAATCAGTGTTGTATAAAGTAGTAGAAAGCAATACTTGAGTAAAAGTACAAGTATCGTACTAGAAAAAGACTTTGGTAGAAGTGAAAGTCACCTTTTAGAATATTACTCAAGTAAAAGTCTTAAAGTATCTGATATTTACTGTACTTAAGTATCAAAAGTATTTTTCTCATATTTAATGTACTTAAGTATTTGAAGTAAAAGTAAAATTTCAGTGATTTTCGGTACAGAAATATTTCTTGCAAATAATGCCACGGGTGTATAACGTTATATTCTTCACCCTGTTCACCACTATCGTCAGGGTGGTCGTCTACAGGGGCGGCCAACCCGCGGCTCCCGAGCCACATGCGGCTCTTTGCCCGGTTTCATGCGGCTCTTAAGTTCATATCGAAGTTTGTATTTGTGTCTTTTTAATATGCGTGTTCGCTTCGCTTGAGTTCAATATGGTAATTTTGTCAAACGCGCATGTGAGTGGGATGAAAATACCTCAAAGTTTCCCAGTAAGAGCAAGATCATTTAAGTGAACAATTTGTGTCAAGTTCGCTCTCAAAATGGCAGGGGAAAAAAAGGTGATGTTCATGTGTGCCTATGTGTATGATGTGGCTCTTTGTGGTAACACAGTAAAAACTGTGGCTCTTGGTCTCTGACTGATGGACACCCCTGGTCTACGATAACGGGAGGTCCTCCAGTAGGTGCTTCCATGGCGGTTTCAGTTGTGCTTCCGCCTCCTTTAGCAACGTTACACTGAAATAGAGCGTGCGGAGCGTAATGCAATCTAGGAGCAGTGATTCGCCAAACCTCCCTTATTGCAGTCGAACACATTTCTTCTGATTTCATTTTGTAGTAACGAGTAACAAAGATGCTTAGTGGAAATATAACGGAGTAAAAGTACACATTTTATCTAGGAAATGTAGTGGAGTAAAAGTGAAAGTTGACAAATTTAAATAACGAAGTAAAGTACAGATACGTGACATTTCTACTTAAGTACAGTAACGAAGTATTTGTACTCCTTTACAGTACATTACAACACTGAATTTAACACACCGATGTTGGAGTGAAGTAATCTGGAGAAGGAGACATGACTTCCAACATGAGTGTGTCTGGAAAACAGGACTTAAAGAAAGACGAGAGGTGACTTACTTTTACATTCACCAGCAATAAATACACACCGTCTCATGGGAACACATCTGTATCTCTAAACACTCACTAGTTAACACAGGAACTCAACTTTGCTTTAAGGTGTTTAATAGCAGTGAATATATCACTGATCTGATCTAAGAACAGTTTAGACAAATCATTCACTTAGAGAAGAGTAAAAAGGACTGTGTAATGTGGAGCATAAGAGCAGCATAGCTTTGAGTCAGTGAACTCTACAGGCTTTAAGTCAGTTAGCTGTGATTGGGACTCCTGATATCAGTGTAATTCCTGGCTTATGAGGCCTGTCTCCTGTTTGAATAAGTGTACAGACTGGATATGAATGAAAAAGATAGAATTGTTGGTGTTTAATGATGAACACATTGTTTAACAATGCTGAGTATTAATTATTGCTGATATTTCTGTTGTAATTCTAGAATGATGGAGGGAAAGAGATCAGACTCACCAGAACCCAGCTGTGTGTCCATGAAGAGTGACGCGTCAATGGGACATCCAATTGAATTCAGAGACAGAGACAGTTCTACTGATGTGAGGTCAGTATAGTGAGGTGTTTTACAGCAGTGTTCCACCTGATCAAACTCACTCGTCTCATTATGAAGCCCTTCATGAGCTTTATCAGGTGTTGAAGCAGTTAAACACTAAACTGTGCAGTGCTGCAGCTCTCGGACTGGCAGTGAGGAAAAGTGCTTTAAGAGTTCAGTTCAGTCTGCAGTCCCTGAGCTGGAGGGTCTGTGGTGCTACAGAAGAACATTTACACCTGGGACATTAATGACAATATAAAGATTTTATTCATTTATTCAAACATTTGTTTCTAAACATGTTGGTGTCAGTTAGGAAATCCTGAAATCAGTGTATTGTGTTAAGAGGATAGTGTTAAATATCTGTCTGTATTTATTAGTGTGTGATTTGTGCAGCTATGAATACATATAGTCATATTACATGATGTGTTTTGTTTGTTCACAGACGACAAAAGAAGAAATCAAACAGCAGCAGAAATCAGCTGGACTCCATATTCAAGGTGTGTGTGTTGTTTTTAAAGTGTGTAATGTGTGTTGTGATCCCTTGTAATGTCTTGATGTGCAGCAGCATTAAGGGTAATCAGTTGTATGAGCAATCAAAATGTCAGTTTTAAGTTTTAACTGTAATAATAAAAAGAGACTTTACTTAATTTTATAATATAAAAGCATCTCTTACTGTGTAACATGATAATATTTACATCTGTTCCTGTGTGTTTCTAACCAGGAGCTGGAACACAAAGTCATCACTCTGATAAAGAAAGAGCTGAAGAGGTTTAGGAAGCTCCTGAGTCCAGATTACCCAGCATGCACTGAGAGGGAGGTGGAGGATGAGGAGGATCTTCACAGTGTCAGAGAGGGAGCGCTGAAGATCACACTGCACGTCCTGAAGAACATGAACCACACAGATCTCGCTAACACACTGCACAACAGTAAGAGCTCTGAGTCATGACTTTATTCCATCAGGTTCACTTTAGAGAGAGGAAATAGTTTTAATTTTAGTATCATGTACTAAAACGTATTTGCTGCTTTTCTGTTCTGTTCGTGGTCCAGCTTTTGGTTACTTTGTACAATGGTCCTGTTCCTTCAATAATATTTAGTACATCAATAGCAGTGCAGCTGATTTGAAAGATTTTGCATTATAACTATTTATTACTAAACTAGATATTACTTTGTTTATTAGAACTCGACTCTGTGTGTCAGACAAAGTTGAAGTCAAAGCTGAGAGAGAAGTTTAAAAGAATTAATGAAGGAATCTCACAGCATGGAAGCTCAGCACTTCTGAATGAGATCTACACAGAGCTCTACATCACAGAGGGATGGAGTGGAGACGTCAATAATGAACATGAGGTGAGACAGATTGAGACAGCATCCAGGAGACCAGCAACACAGGAGAAACCCATCAAATGTAATGATCTCTTTAAAGACAAGTCCATCAGAACTGTGCTGAGTAAAGGAGTTGCTGGAATTGGAAAAACAGTCTCTGTGCAGAAGTTCATTCTGGACTGGGCTGAAGGAGAAGCAAATCAGGACGTCACCTTCATGTTTCCACTTCCCTTTAGAGAGCTGAATCTGTTGAAGCAGAAAAATCTCAGTCTGATGAATGTTCTTCATCACTTTTTCCCTGAAATGAGAAAACTAGAATCAATAGACTGTGACTCCTACAAAGTTTTGTTCATCTTTGATGGTCTGGACGAGTGTCGACTTCCTCTAAATTTCCAGAAGAATGAGATATTGTGTGATGTGACAGAGTCAGCCTCAGTGGATGTGTTGCTGACGAACCTCATCAAGGGGAATCTGCTTCCCTCTGCTCTCCTCTGGATAACCACAAGACCAGGAGCAGCCAATCAGATCCCTCCTGAGTGTGTAGACCAGGTAACAGAGGTACGAGGCTTCAGTGATCCTCAGAAACATGAGTACTTCAGGAAGAGGATCAGTGATCAGAGCCTGGCCAATAAAATCATCACTCACCTGAAGTCTTCAAGAAGCCTCTACATCATGTGCCACATCCCAGTCTTCTGCTGGATCTCAGCCACTGTTCTGGAGGGAAGGTTGGGTGAAGCAGAGGGTGGAGAGATCCCCAAGACTCTGACTCAAATGTTCACACACTTCCTGATTTTTCAGATCAAACACAAGGACCAAAAGTACCATCAGAAATGTGACCCTGGTCCTCAGCAGACCAGAGAGAGTATCATGGCACTGGGAAAACTGGCTTTCCACCAGCTGGAGAAAGGAAACCTGATCTTCTATGAGGAAGACCTGAGAGAGTGTGGCATTGATGTCAGAGAAGTGTCAGTGTACTCAGGAGTGTGTACCCAGATCTTCAGAGAGGAGTTTGGGCTTCACCTGGGGAAGGTGTTCAGCTTCGTACATCTGAGTGTTCAGGAGTTTCTGGCTGCTTTATACATGTTTCTCTCCTTCATCAGAAGAAATGTAACAGGTCATCAAACCTCTGATCTTTCTGATCTTTTCAGGAAGTCAAACATGTCTGATCTCCTCAGGAGTTTAGTAGACAAGGCCTTACAGAGTGAGAATGGGCACCTGGACCTGTTCCTGCGCTTCTTTCTGGGTCTCTCACTGGAGTCCAATCAGACTCTCTTACGAGGTTTAATGCCACAGACAGGAAGCAGATCTCACAGGAAACAGGAAACAGTGGAGTATATCAAGGAGAAAATCAGGGAGAATCCATCTCCAGAGAAATCCATCAATCTGTTCCACTGTCTGAATGAACTGAATGATCATTCACTAGTGCAGGAAGTACAAACTTACCTGAACAGAGGAGGTGTCTGGTGTCTCAGCGGAATCAGACTCTCTCCTGCTCAGTGGTCAGCTCTGGTGTTTGTGTTACTGAACTCAGAACAGGAGCTGGATGTGTTTGATTTGTGGAAATATGATCGATCAGATGAAAGTCTTCTGAGGCTGCTGCCAGTGGTCAAAGCCTCCAGAAAAGCTGTGTGAGTATTTTTATTTATAAATGTATTACTGCATGGTTTATTATTTTAATGTAACACTGAACTGCACTGTTTGGATTAATGTTAGTTAATAGTTCCTCTAATCATCTTTAAACAAACCTCTGGTACTTTTACAGGAGATTGTTTCACTTTTTACACTAACATGTTATATCTGAACTGAGGGCTGGGCCACATGGACAAAATCTTGTAACATCATATGAGGCATTTTATAGCTTTTATATATGAATCATTAGAAATTAAGTGTTCTCTAAAATTTATATCTAGACAAAATAACTGAATGCATTTAAGAACTAAAGACATTTCTGACCTAAACACCAGTGAAAGTCTTTTTCTTTTCTGTTTATTTTGAAAGTGACATTTAACTAAACTCTCACAGATGAGAAAAACATCAGACTGACAAAATGGGATCAATATGGAAATTATAGAAAATATAAAAAGTAAATATTAAAACACTCTAATGTCCTTCAAGTATCTCTTTAGGTTCAAGTTCCTCATCTTTTGTTGTGTGTGACACAGTGTTGTGGGGAGATTCACTCTGTCATGGCTTTTTTCCTCAATTGTTCTTTCTAAAAAAACAAAAGTCTCCTTCAGTCTGCACTACTGCTAAACTTTACCAAGGACTGAACTCGTGGTAAATAAAACATCAATCATCATTTTAGACCTCGACACATTCGACAGACGAAGTGGGAAAATGTTCAGCTTTATCTTCTTCTTATGTTAGAAACAAGCTAGGCAGCTAACTCAGATGTGTGATGAAGATTTTTTTTCTCTAACATTGAACTGTTTGTAGAGGATGGAGTTTAAATGTGACTTTTTATATGAAGATATTTATTTTGATGGGGTTCGTTTTGTTCTTTGCTTATCAAGTGTACAAGCAGGTGAAAAGAGAGAGGATGAATAATCTGTCACAGGTGAGTGTAGTGTCGTGACCGCTGTTATTAAAAAGTCCTGTTTTGTTCTACTTGGAGCTCGACAAAGACACCAAACTGTTAATGACCGATCACATTCTTGTTCTTGGATCGTGATTTTTGTTAATCTGTTGTAGTTGAATTATAGACACAGTTTTTTGTCTGGTTCACTGCATCAGAAGATGGTGTATGTGATAAAAACAGACAGTGAACACAAAGACGGTTGAACGTGACGGTCGGTCAGGTTTATCACCGTTACTGTTGAAGAGACGTCAGGTTTCGGTCTTTCGAACCTTTCTGTGGATTTTGGAGATTTTAAGCTTTGAACTGTGTTTGTATTTATAAGCAGCTGTAGTTAATCTATATTTTTTTGTACAAAGTTGTAACTTGTTTTGTTTTGACTTGTTTTGTTCTCTGTTCGTCATTAAGTACTGATAAAATATTACACATTGGGCTAAAGGTTTACAGACACTGAGGTCTAATATCACTTGAGCGATTATTTCACTGGGAACAAAATACTGAACTGTACCATACTGGAAAGAGTGGAGGAGGATTTTCTTTATTGTATTCTATATAATCTTGTATTCAGCTTAAGTTGAGATTTATAACTAAGTTACAGAGGTGAATAAGGTGCTAACTTGTTTTGTCTAGTCCTGGGTTAAAACACTGACTTGGAAGGTGTATTGTAATTGTATCTGACACATTAATTTTTTTTATACTGGTTCTAAAGTGTGTTCCTTAAGAGAAGAAAATAATGACCGTTAAATTGTTGAAGTTAAATGATGTGTTTTGATTCTGACAGCTACCTTGGAGTCGGACATCTCACTTACTTTGCTAGGTTTGGGGAGGTTGTGCTGTTCAAAGCTATTTCCACACTGTGTGTTATACAATATACACTACACTCTTCAGGAAGTACCATGTCACTTATATAGCCACCTGAAGCCCACCTACACAAATCCTTTAGTGTAACATACAGTAGTGGGAGTGTTGTGTTAGACTTTTACCTACAAGGTGCATTAGACTTCCCTGTTATGTGTATAGTGTGTTTTAGATTTAACAAATGAATATGTCTATATGTTATCCATCTAAAGCTAATACTTGTGTATATACAGTGTCACTCATTTAATGGTAAGTAGTTTGACTTTCTGATGCTGTGTGCAGTCGTGCTGATGTGACGTCACTCTGTAAACAGGGAAGGAGCTCAGATTTCTGATGAAAACTCCACGTTCACTTCTCAGTTGTAGAGGCATGAAAGACATGATCTCATTTACTCTGTGGAGAAAAAAGGGTTCACTAAGTTGTGTTGAAATAGTAACAGTGACATCTGTAGTAAACAGTACAATGTTCTTTCTAATATCCTTTATTTACATTGTTTATGATATATGACAGATTTTTACACATCTATATTCTATAAAAAATGTAAATTATAATCAATAATCATTTATTAGGTTTAAAAGATCAAATTATCTCTTTAATTCAAATCTGTTTGGACGTATGTGAACACTCCACCTGTACTCAGGTCCACACCAACCACCTGAACCAGTGTGTGTTTGTAGGCTGCTCGCTCTCACGTGTGTGTGTTATGTACATGACCTAATGGTCTTATAATAAATTGTAGCTGAGAGATTGTGGAGTGCAGAAAGACGTCCCTGCTCCTGTAAATGTGCTGATGTGGTGTCCTGTCCTCTGATTTGTGTGTGTGACACAAACACACTACTTTAGCTGGATTATGACTGTGTGTGTGTTTGAGATCAGTGTTCTGATATTTCATCATTTCTCTTCCAGTCTGCGTCGGTGTAATCTGACAGAGGAAAGCTGTAGAGTTCTGTCCTCAGTTCTCAGCTCAAACTCCTCCAGTCTGAGAGAACTGAACCTGAGTCTCAATAAACTGCAGGATTCAGGAGTGAAGCTGCTCTCTGATGGACTGAAGAATCCACACTGTACACTGGAGAAACTGAGGTACACACACACACACACACACACACACACACACACACACATACACACACAAACTTTAATCTTTATATCTTAATAAATTTTACGTAATAATTATAATCATCATAACTTTATTTTTATAGAACCTTTTTAAACTCAAACTTCAAACATGCATTACAATAGAAAAATATTGTAGTACAAACAATATACAATATATATTAAATATGAGAAAATATGCTAAATAACAGCAGCACAATATTAAAGTCATTAGACATGAAAAATCAAACAGAAAATAGAACATTAAGAGATCAAAAGCTCTGATAAACTTGGACTTGTACAGAGATTATATTATATGGTATTATATGATGCTGTTTTCCCCAAAGCTCCAACTCAGTCCAGAACTGGAACTGCTCATTTCTATTCATCACAGTGACTCACGTCATTTGATTCTGTTCACCAAAAAGCGCCATTCAGATTCGTTCACTGATTCGTTTAGTGACTCTTTCTGTAAATGATATCATTAAACCACACCAGTGAGTGTGTTTTTAGATATTATGAGTAAGTCATCGTTTACCGAGATCATTCATGAACAACAATGAACAAACTGTACAATGAACACACTCTACTGCAGTCAGTGAAAAGCAGCCGAAGCAGTCACGTGTTTTACACAGGAGGGACATCAGTGAACCAGAAATATGAGTCAGCACATGTTTCAGTAAATTATCCTCTTTCAGAAAGTTAAATACATCGTCTCATATGATCTGAGACACATGGATCTGTCCAAGAGCAGTCCAAGTTTATACAGATGTGGCTATTAAGAATGTGCGTCTTTTTGCGCAGCTTCACGGGAAACGTAGTTCGATTTCACGCGGATTCCTGATGTCTTGTTTTCAAGAATTGAAATACACGTGCTGTGATTCACACAATATCCCCCAGGTGGCGCAGAACCCACTGTACTACAGGTATAGACCAGATTGTCTAGGGACTCTGGACCTCGGTAAGTTTTTTATGTTAAAAAATAAAATGTGAAGCTCTGAATGAATAATCAGCTGTTTAAAACTCTTCTGAGTGTCTGCGTTACAGATCTATACTTCAGTCTATACATTTACATTTACAGCATTTGGCAGACGCCCTTATCCAGAGCGACGTACATACTGTAAGTGCTTAAATCTCTAACATTGGATACATTAATGCTGGTTCACTAGGTTACATACTTAAGATACCATGAGTTTAAAACATTGTTCAAAGTTACAATGAAAAAGTGTCAAAGGTGTTTTTTTTTTATTAAATGCAAAAGATAAGGAAAGAAGTGCTAGTTGAAGTGTTTCCTGAATAAGTAGGTCTTCAACCGCCATTTGAAAATATCCAGTGACTCAGCTGTCCGGACCTCTAGGGGAAGTTCATTCCACCACCCTGGTGCCAGAACAGAGAAGAGTCTTGTAGTATACTTGCCTCTTACCCTGAGAGATGGTGGAACCAGTCGAGCAGTGCTGGTAGCTCGGAGGGTGCGGGGTGCAGTGTGAGGAGTGATGAGGGCTTTGAGGTAAGAGGGAGCTGGTCTGTTTTTGGCTTTGTAGGCCAGCATCAGTGTTTTGAATCTGATGCGTGCAGCTACCAGAAGCCAGTGGAGGGATCGCAGCAGCGGGGTGGTATGTGAGAACTTTTGCAGGTTGAACACAAGCAGTTCAGCTGCACTTTGGATCATTTGTAGAGGACGAATGGCGTTCATATGTAGACCTGCCAGCAGTGTATTGTAGTAATCAAGTCTTGAAATGACAAGAGACTGAACAAGTACTAAGAGTCCGTCAATAGAAAACATATTGAAGTCAGGTTTACATACTCGCTCTCTCTGGCCTTTGTTACACTGGTCACCCAGCATTTCAACAGTTTTTGTTTTTGGGAAATTATTTTATTTGACTAAGAGCTTCACATTTTATTATTTAATAAGAAAAAATTACCGAGGTCTGGATCTCTGTGTCCTCATAACTGGCTACAGCCACAAATAGGATATCAAATGAGTAAAACATACATGGACTATTTAAACCCCATTTGTGAAAGTATCAAGTATATAAATATTGTAACAGCGACTACAGAATATATATATATGTAATGGTCATGGTTTTAGATGTAGAGAATAACGTGTCTGCACAGGAGGTCACAAAGATTTAAATTCGACTAAAGTATATACTCTGAAAGTTGAGAGAATTAAAGAAACCAAGCATATTACTGGCTTCAGTATACGTGACAGAGAATTACACACGACTGAACTCTACTGGTCATGTGTTTTCGGCGCTAGAGAATGTGATGTGGCAAGAAATCGCAGGAACGTTTTCTCCGTGATGCGCATTCTTTCTTGTCACATCTGTACACAGATGTTCATTTTATATTTTCATCTTGAGATTAGAACTGATGGAAACATCTCATTTCACTATCAGAGAAATAAATCAAACACTTCATCATTTCTCTTCCAGTCTGTGTGGGTGTAATCTGACAGAGGAAAGCTGTAGAGTTCTGTCCTCAGTTCTCAGCTCAAACTCCTCCAGTCTGAGAAAACTGAACCTGAGTGTCAATAAACTGCAGGATTCAGGAGTGAAGCTGCTCTCTGATGGACTGAAGAATCCACAATGTACATTGGAGATACTGAGGTACACACAAACACATACACACACACACACTCTCTCTCTCTCTCTCTCTCTCTCTCTCTCTCTCTCTCTCTCACTATATTAGTGATTTTAGTATCTTTTTTTTCAACTTTAAGTTTCTCCTCCAAACACATTTTAGAGAAAAATGATGATAGAGTAAATAATCCACCTCTGTCACGTTCATTACACTTGTGACTGTGTCTGTAACACGACTGCTGATGATGTACACAGGACACATCACTGAAACTAGATAAAATATTATAGTCCTAATTAAGCTCTAATGTAGGGGGTGTGTCACTTTGTGTAATCACCTTGTATCACCTGAATCTACAGCACTGGACTCGTTACACTTCACTCTTCATACAATTCAGTGCATATATCAGCCCTATCAGCTTGGCTGTGACATACACAACATTGTTGAAATGTTCAAGAACTCTCACACCCTCCGATATCACTCCAACATCTACTGGGCAATCTTCAATGTTTGAACCTTTTATAAAATACAATCCCAACACAGTCTTCTGGATCGAGTCCTGAGTCCTGGGTGCATCTGTATCCTACAGAGGAGAATTACAATGATACAGTTATTCAAAATGCATGTGTGCTAAAGGAATATTTCACCCAAAAATAAAACTCATCATTTAGTCACCTTTACATGGTAATGCAGTTCACCTGAAAAAAACATCAGTGGATAAAGATGGTACATGTACAAGATGTTCTAGTTTTAATAACATTGCACCTAAATTCTGAACAACCATATCAGGCAAGTCTTAAGCCATTGCACTGCAGTCATCATGTACTAAATTATCACTGGCTTCACCACTGTCAACATTTTCAGGCTCCTGTAATTGTTCAGAGAACTACGTCAGGCTTAACTTAGTGAATGTTGGTTGTGTTTTTTGTTTTAATGTGATTTAAATGTTCCATATACATTAGACTGGAAAACAGAAAACATGTTTCATTCTTCTTTAAATGACTGTTTATGTGAGCAAAGTAATTTCTTTCTGAGGAAAGACCACTGTATGCACACAAATAACAAGTAAAGATTTTTTGAATTAAAAAAAAATCATAGGGAAAATTTCATAGGTGAAATTTTTTTTCTTAAAAAATCTTTATTTTTTCTGCAGCTCTTATGTACATATAATATAATATGTACATTTTTCTTTTTTTTACATTTTTATTATTTTCATTTTAAAATCCTGCCATTAATATAGCACTTGATGCTGAACATGGGGTTAAAAGTTAAACTCCTAAACTCTGGAGTGTAAATGATAGTGAGATGATCCAGATATAGAGCATGTTTTGTATTGGGTTACTGTTTGCTCCAGCATTCAACATCCGTCGCACAACCCTGATCACCAGCTGGTTTATTTTATTTTTATATACAATAAAAAAAATCTCTTTCTGTCTGTCTGCCTGTCTGTCTGTATTAGAGCATGGGCTCTGTCCTTTATAGATGTAATCTACATGGAACTCTCACCAGCCTGATTTATTGGTGTTAATGAGGTTCACTTTAAAACATGTGACTGATTAAAGTGATGTAACTGATTAACACTTATAAACATCATTTTTTCTGTGAGATTTTAACATGCCACTGTAATGCAGACAAGAGAACATCTGTAAACATTTTTTACAAGTGAAACTCTGTCACAACATGATGTCCAGTGTAACAACCTTGTTGTTGTTGATTATAATGAGAATTATTCCAATAACATTTATGGAACATAACACATAACAAGGCTGTTTTATATGTGATATCTGATTTATTATGACAAAATCCCAATGGATTCAGATCATCAGTAATGTTACAAAAACTTCTACAAATGATTCAGTTGTTGATGGTGTCAGTATTGATGGGTTGTAATAGCTAGTTCTGTGGTGTCCCTGTCCTCTGATTTGTGTGTGTGACATAAACACACTGACATTTCTGTTACATCTTCAACTTTAGCTGGATTGTGGCTGTGTGTGTGTTTGAGATCAGTGTTCTGATATTTCATCATTTCTCTTCCAGGCTGTGGAAGTGTAATCTGACAGAGGAAAGCTGTAGAGTTCTGTCCTCAGTTCTCAGCTCAAACTCCTCCAGTCTGAGAAAACTGAACCTGAGTCGCAATAAACTGCAGGATTCAGGAGTGAAGCTGCTCTCTGATGGACTGAAGAATCCACATTGTACACTGGAGATACTGTGGTAAACACACACACAAACACATACACACACACACACACACAAACACACACACACACAGAGAGCTTTAATAAACACTACAACATCCAGTTCTCCTCTGTGGTAACTGTATTTGTAGTGATCTGATATATTGTCATTGTTGTGTGTGTGAGATGGAGAGTAAATGTACTGTATATAAAGATTTTGTGTAGTTTATGTTTTCAATACTAAAACTGAGTGTGTTAAGTGTGAAGGTTTTCTTTCTTGCAGGATGGAGAACTGCAGTATTACAGATGAAGGTTGTGCTGCTCTGGCTTCAGCTCTGAGGTCAAACTCCTCATCACACCTGAGAGAACTGGATCTGAACGGTAATAATCCAGGAGAATCAGGAGTGAAGCTGCTCTCTGATCTACTGAAGGATCCACACTGTAAACTGGAGACACTACAGTGAGTTACTGACTTACTGTCTCTTTACTGTATGATATTGAGTAATATTCACTGTGTGCTGTAAAATGTCACATCTAATGTGTGTATTTATGCTTCTGTTGTTCATAACCAATGTGTTTAAATTTGTCTGTAATTCTGTCCTGTTGTGTTTTTCAGCATTAATGATGATACACTCACCAGGTCTGGTGTATGACAGGAGTCTCTCCTCAGACCTTTTTTCCAGGATAAAGCAGTTATGGAGGTGAAGCGTTAGAACAAGCGTTAGAAATTGCTTCTTCATATCTGATTTTTTTTCTATAAAGTCTTCTACATTTCTTGTACATACCATAAAGTCAATCCTTGTCCTGCAAGTTTTTCACTAAATCTCTTCTTTTCTTCCTCCGTTTCTCTTTCTCCACACGTCTATCACATTGTTTTCACTCATTAGATCCTTGAGTTCTTTACTCCATATACGATTTAAAAACCATCCCATCTGCCATATTGAGTTTACTGAAAACAGTGTTAAAGTCTGCCATCATTATTATTTCTTTACACTTCTTTAAAATACTATTTTTTTGCACTCTTCCGATTTTGTTCCTTCCTCTACTTATTCTTATGGTTGCAAAGGGGCGGGAAATTTCCAGTAAATTTATGGAAACTTTTAATGAAAACTTCATCTGGGGAATTTTGGAAATCTAATACAGATTTAAAAATAAGACAGGTGTGTGTGTGTGTGTGTGTGTGTGTGTGTGTGTGTGTGTGTGTGCTATAGAATAAGTTTGAAAAAAGCTTGTAAAAGATTTATACAATTCAATTCACAGATATAGAAATAATTAGTTAAACAATTGGAATATTTTGGAATAAAAACATTTTACAATTGATGCAATTAAAGTTATTAGGGACAAATTATAATTCTTTATGCTTTTGAAAGTATCTTATGCTCATTTAAGCCTGATTTATTTGATCACGATAAAGAAAAAAACAGTAATATTGTGAAATATTACAATTTAAAATGTATCTTTTATGAAGCAAAGTATCCTAAATAAATATAACAGGTTAAAAAATATGAGGAGCTCATGCTGAAGACTGTTGAAATAGCTGATGAAAATTCAGCTTTGATCACAGAAATACATTCTATTTTAAAGTAGATTACATCAGAAAGCCATTGTAATAATATTTCACAACGATAGTTTACAAACTGTTTTGTTTTGTATTTTTGATCAATTGCAGGCTTGATGATCATAAGAGACTTCTTTCAGAACCATTAAAAATTGATTTATTTCACTCAATGTGTACAAACTTTTGAGTAGTTCTGTACTTCTGTAAAATAACAGAAAACGGACTAGAAGAGATGACAGAAGATAAAGAGTAGAACAGCTTAAGCTAGTCTCATAAATGTCAATGAAATAGTGCTAGCTTACATTTAGCATATGTGGCTGGGCATTTGGCACTTAGAGGGGCTGTGGTAGCCTAGTGGTTAAGGTTTTGGATTACCAATCGCAAGGTTGTGAGTTTGAATCCCATGTCCACCAGGTTGCCACAGCTGGACCCTAGAGCAAGATCCTTTGTAGAACAATGCTCAGTTGTAAAACAAATGACGTAAAAATCTAAGCCGCTCTGGATAATGTCTTCTGCAAAATGTATGCAGATCTGATTTTGTAGCTACTGTATGAACACATTTTAGTATTTGCTAAATAAACCTTAATAAACCTTGCATGTTTGCAGCCCCATCTGTTGTCAATGTATTTCTTAATGTCAATCTTGTATGACATCAATGACATCTTTTTGGAAAATTTTCTTCAGCAAAACAAGATTTTCTACAGAAGACGACTCACAGTCAATGAGTGCAATCTCATTGATGACATGGGTCACATATCTTAGTATAACGGCACATTGATTCTTAGCAGTCAAATCTTGTGTTGTATTCATTTGTACTGAATACATTCCATCTTGCCCCCTCCTGTTAAAGAGGAAACCTCTATGTTTCCACAATGTACCAAAATCATGTACTACCCTGAAAGCATATCTGCTATCAGTATATGGTGACACGTATGCCTTGTGCTAGCTTCTGTTAGAGCAATTAACTTTACCAGGACACCTCTCTGCACAAGCAGCAATGATTCAGTTTCACTATTTCATGTTGTGTGACTATATCTTACGTAGATACGGCCTGTTTTCTGCTTTCTAAAGACTTATGCATCTACAAACAGCTCAAGGTCTGGATACTGCGATGACATCTCCTGCAAATCGGACCTGTAAATTTAATTTACAACTGTTACACAATTGTGCTGTTTTTCATCAACTTATGTGTAAGAGGCGTTGCAAGGTTTAGTACAGTACAGCGTTTCCACTTGACATTTCAAGTAAGAGATTATCTCGTAACAATTGTGCTGGTTGCTGACGTGCTGTTTTCTGTTAAAGGATTAGATGGTACTGCATCTGGAACTATAGGTTATTTTCACTGAATTCTACAATGTCACTAGAAGCATTGACTGCATTTTTTTTGCTGCTGCTACAGCTTTTGAATTCATAGGCATTTTTTTATCTACTATCTGTGTGAATGATTTGTTCGGATCTGGTTCATGTAATCTGGGTGTGGATTGTAAGGCTAGCTTTAACTCTTACAAAGACTTTTTCTGCTTCAGATGTCCTACTAAGTGCATTGTGGGCCTGTAGACCCTTCCCATGAGCCATTGCACACAAGGGAGCCTCAAGGATTGCATAATTAAGTATAAAGGTTCTGTAATAAAAACACATGCCTAAAAATTACATTAGTTGTTTCTTTGTTTTAGGCTTTGGAATGTTCTGTATGGCAATATATCTGGTTTTATATATGCTTTTACCTTGTTCAATATAATATATTCCAGTAATTTCACCTGTTATTTTACAATTTGCAACTTCATTATAAATGGTTGGAGTTTCACATTTAAAAATACCGCAATTTACAAGGCCTACACGTTCAAACTTGGGGGTTATTTGCATAGGTGCACAATTAATAAGACCCACATCATGTTTTTTCAGAGATCCGTAAGAACTGCATTTAAACGGGGTTTCATCTACAGAAATATGTGGTACCTGCCAAACTGCTTTCAGCACATCTGTGTTTGCTTGTGGTGTTATCTCAAATTTTATCTTCTGTCAGTCAAATCCATCCAGCTCAAAGACATTACAATAGGCTTTTATTTTCTTACTGTAAAACACAGTGGGATCTGAACTGGGTTTCCAATCACAAGTTTTCACACATTTCAATGTCCACCCTCATAAGTCTTCCCACTTCTCTTTTTCATCTTTTGACAGAGACACATGTGGATATGAATTAAAAGTAACCTTGGCTGTTGGCTACATCTTGGACAGAGGAACTGGCACTGTCATGCTTTGCACAAAAATGCCTCAACATGGATGATGTATTATTATCATGGACTCTTTTCTTTGTTGCGTTCAGGAAACGCTTCCGCTCCTTGAAAGCAAACACAGAGAGAATGAGGAGAAGCTTCTTACCGCAGGCCAATTTGGAGCCTAAACCAGGAAACACCCAGGACTCACTTACAGATTGATTATCTTACAGATGAATGTCTGGAAAAATTACAATATTCAAATGGTCCAATTGTTTACAGAAACAAATCAATTGAAGAATATAATGCTCAGTTACAACCTATGATTATAGAGAAACAACCTTGTTTTATCAAAGTTATTACATCAAATTCAATCACTCGTGGACTTGGCTGTTACTTTGGTTATGGCTATGTATTGACCGCCTTACATGTTATTGAAGATGTTATTGAAGAAAACAAAAATTCTGAGTATTTTCTATACTGAAAAATCTACAAATGCATTGATCTATAAAGCTTGCTTTACTAAATTCTGTAACAGCGATCTGAACAGAGATCAGGCTTTTATTAAATTGTTTGGCGATACCACTCCACTTGGTCCGGGCCTACAGAACCACATTGGTAACATTAATGATACTGACAAAGGATATTTTTACACGTCAACCCCCGACGGGAATTTTCAGAAGCAGGAGGGTAAAATCATTTGTCTAAAACAGTGTACTGATGCTTTTCTAATATCTGTAGCAGGTAAACCTGGAGACAGTGGCTCTCCTGTTTACAACGCTAAAGATGAAATGATTGCCATGATATGATATCGAGGTGTCATGACGGAAAGCAAATATGGCTTTGGTTCTGTAATTTCTCAACAGTTTTTACCCTGGGTCTGAAGACCAGTGTTTATGAAGAAAAACATATTTAACCATTTGATAAAATAATCGTTCAACTGGATGCTTTATTTAACAGTTTTATACATTCACCAATTCAAACATCTACACAATACTTTCAACATGTTTTATGATCATCATACATTCTATTTCTGATCTGTTATTGATATATTATTGAATATACAATATTATTGATCTGATTCTGTTCCATCCCACAGAGTCTTGCTTATTAGTTTTATTGAACAACTAAATTTGAGGAGAAAAAAAATCCACAATGTCAATGCTAAAGCAACAACGACAAAGCGAATGGAAAGCTCAACATCAGAAGACTGAGTGCACAGGAAGTGGACGCCACCCACGCAGCTCTAACTATTTGCATGATGTGTCACCTGTCTGCTTTGAGATTTGTAAGCTCATTTGATTCGAAATAAAAAAGACTGTTTTGAACTCATCCAACTTTTGTCTTCATTAAGTTTAAAACGATTTAAGTCTTGTTTTAGTAATTCTTGTGGACGTATAGTTTAAGCCGCATTTCATCTTTGTTATTATAGATAGATAGATAGATAGATAGATAGATAGATAGATAGATAGATAGATAGATAGATAGATAGAACTTTATTGTCATTGCATAATAAAGCTACACAGCAACGAAATCCAGTTTGGCATCTAACAGAAGTACAAAGAGAAGCAATTGTGCAAATACTGTAGACAAGTGCAGATAAATTAGTAATAAGTTGAAAAATATAGGAATGCAACAAAAGCCTTTTGTGCACTGCTTAATACCATTATCTTTTTTAAAATGGTTCACACTTTATACCTTAATCTGTTTTTAGGTCCAGTGTTTGATTTGCTCCGAGCAGCTGGCCTATAATCAAATCAAATCAAATCAAATTTTATTTGTCACATACACATACATACAGGGTACGACATGCAGTGAAATGCTTTTTGCATCTGTCCGGTATATAAGCATAAAAAGGAATGCATAAAATTAATAAATAAAAAAGTATGAACTATATAAAAACTATATAAAATATGAAAATATATGTGGAAAAATATTGTATATACATGTACATAAATATACATATACATAAATGTGTATGGTTTTTAATGATTGTCCTTAAAGTGTCCCTGTGCAGTATGGTGTGTATAGATTGTGTATAAAGTGGCATTGTGCTGTGCAAGTCCAGAGTTAAAGTGTCAGTGCAAAAAAGTGCGCATAAAAACAGTGAAGATGGAGAGAGAGGTCCAGTACTAGATCCTGGGTGTTTCCTGGTTTAGGCTCCAAATTGGCCTGCGGTAAGAAGCTTCTCCTCATTCTCTCTGTGTTTGTTTTCAAGGAGCGGAAGCGTTTCCCTGAACGCAACAAAGAAAAGAGTCCATAATAATAATACATCATCCATGTTGAGGCATTTTCGTGCAAAGCATGACAGTGCCAGTTCCTCTGTCCAAGATGTAGCCAACAGCCAAGGTTACTTTTAATTTTATTCAATTGTTTCAGTTTTAATTATTAGAATAATTAAGTGGTTTAAAAGTGCTGCTGTAATTTTATTATTGTCAAAATAGGAACAGTCTCTCTCTCTCTCTCTCTCTCTCTCTCTCTCTCTCTCAATTTCAGTTTAAGTGTGCTTTATTGGTATGACAAAAACTGTACATTTGTATTACCAAAGCATTTGCAGCTGTGATGTATACAAATAGTACAAAAAGTTAAATTTAAACACATTGTGCATATTTAAAATAGTAAATTATAGAAATACAATAAGAACGTACATTATTGTATTTAATATTGATTCATTTATTTATTAATCTATCCTTAATTTGACAACCCATTAATTTTTGCTTCTAAAATTAATACGTTGTTTGGTTGTGGAACATTCTGTGATAGCGCTTTCACCAGCAGAGGTCCTCATCGAGCTCTGATTTGAAAAGCTTCGAGTAATGAACCTTTTTCCGATACAATTAGGTTGAAAGCTTCACTGCTTCAAGAAAGCTTCACTTCACCATCACTAATTCATTTTATTTAATGTGTTGGTTTGCATTGTTGGTAACAGCATTGCCTCGTGATACGGTCAAAAACTGTGCGCACACCTTCCTCCAGCAACACCTGTCACCTGAAGAAAGGTTCCTACCTATATTCACTCATTATAGAACAGTGACCCCTAGTGGACACCTTTACAAAAACAAATGGCTCTTACAGCAACATTAAGGTCGGTTTAAAATGATCAACAATCATTTAAATTTTCCTTTCTGTTGTCTAAATCTTGACTGATTAATCTGATGTACAGAGATTTAATTTGTGAATTTGGAATAATCCTAATTAGCACTCTAAATGGATTGAAAGTGTGTAAAATCAGTTAGTCAATATTTCAGTGTGTTAAGTGGGACCCCAGACCTCATCTGTATGTGTGTGAGTGGAAACTCAGAACCTCTGCTGTGAATTCAGTAAATCAAGGTCTCATAGATAAGGCCAGCACTGTTATTAACACTGCACACACACAATGCACACATGACCTGCACAGCACAGCTCACACACACATATAAGGAACCAGATGCACATTATGAACAAGAGGGTTTGAGAAACACAAACAAAGCAGATGTGTTATTGTTGAAGAATTAGTATTGGGATAATTACAGATGTACTGTAGAAGTGAGTCGCTCTAGAATACATGTAAGGCCAGGGAAGACATACTCATTCATTATGGAGAATTCATATCCACATGTGTCTCTGTCAAAAGATGAAAAAGAGAAGTGGGAAGACTTGAGGGTGGACATTGAAATGTGTGAAATCTGGTGATTGGAAACCCAGTTCAGATCCCACTGTGTTTTACAGTAAGAAAATAAAAGCCTATTGTAATGTCTTTGAGCTGGATGGATTTGACTGACAGAAGATAACATTTGAGATAACACCACAAGCAAACACAGATGTGCTGAAAGCAGTTTGGCAGGTACCACATATTTCTGTAGATGAAACCCCGTTTAAATGCAGTTCTTATGGAACTCTGAAAAAACATGATGTGGGTCTTATTAATTGTGCACCTGTGCAAATAACCCCCAAGTTTGAACGTGTAGGCCTTGTAAATTGCGGTATTTTTAAATGTGAATTTCCAACCATTTATAATGAAGCTTGGAAATTGCAAATTGTAAATTAACTGGTAAAATTCCTTTAAAATATTAGAACAAGGTAAAAGCATATACAGTACTGTATAAAACCAGATATATTGCCATACAGAACATTCCAAAGCCTAAAACAAAGAAACAACTAATGTAATTTTTAGGCATGTGTTTTTATTACAGAACCTTTATACTTAATTATGCAATCCTTGAGGCTCCCTTGTGTGCCATGGCTCATGGGAAGGGTCTACAGGCCCACAATGCACTTACAGTAGTAGGACATCTGAAGCAGAAAAAGCTTTTTCAAGAGTTGAAGCTAGCCTTACAATCCACACCCAGATTACATGAACCAGATCCGAACAAATCATTCACACAGATAGTAGATTAAAAAATGCCTATGAATTCAAAAGCTGTAGCAGCAGCAAAAAAAATGCAGTCAATGCTTCTAGTGACATTGTAGAATTCAGTGAAAATAACCTATAGTTCTATAGATCTAATCCTTTAACAGAAAACAGCACGTCAGCAACCAGCACAATTGTTTTTTGAAACAATTTTGAAATGTTCTTACTTGAAATGTCAAATGGAAACGCTGTAATGTACTAAACCTTGCAACGCCTCTTACACATAAGTTGATGAAAAACAGCACAATGGTGTAACAGTTGTAAATTAAATTTACAGGTCCGATTTGCAGGAGATGTCATCGCAGTATCCAGACCTTGAGCTGTTTGTAGATGCATAAGTCTTTAGAAAGCAGAAAACAGGCCGTATCTACGTAAGATATAGTCACACAACATGAAATAGTGAAACTGAATCATTGCTGCTTGTGCAGAGAGGTGTCCTGGTAAAGTTAATTGCTCTAACAGAAACATGTAAATTAGCACAAGGCCTACATGTCACCATATACTGATAGCAGATATGCTTTCAGGGTAGTACATGATTTTGGTACATTGTGGAAACATAGAGGTTTCCTCTTTAACAGGAAGGGGCAAGATGGAATGTATTCAGTACAAATGAATACAACACAAGATTTGACTGCTAAGAATCAATGTGCCGTTATACTAAGATATGTGACCCATGTCATCAATGAGATTGCACTCATTGACTGTGAGTCGTCTTCTGTAGAACATCTTGTTTTGCTGAAGAAGATTTTCCAAAAAGATGTCATTGATATACAAGATTGACATTAAGAAATACATTGGCAACAGATGGGGCTGCAAACATGCAAGGTTTATTAAGGTTTATTTAGCAAATACCAAAATGTGTTTATACAGTAGCTAGAAAATCAGATCTGCATACATTTTGCAGAAGACCTTAACCAGAGCGACTTAGATTTTTATGTCATTTGTTTTACAACTGAGCATTAAGGATCTTGCTCAAGAGCCCAGCTGTGGCAGCCTGGTGGACATGGGATTCAAACTCACAACCTTGCGATTGGTAATCCAAAACCTTAACCACTAGGCTACAGTCTTCAGTATGAGCTCCTCATATTTTTTTAACCTGTTATATTTATTTAGGATACTTTGCTTAATAAAAGATATATTTTAAATTGTAATATTTCACAATATTACTGTTTTTTTCTTTATCGTGATCAAATAAATCAGGCTTAAATGAGCATAAGATACTTCTTTCAAAAGCATAAAGAATTATAATTTGTCCCTAATAACTTTAATCTTTAATTGCATCAATTGTAAAATGTTTTTATTCCAAAATATTCCAATTGTTTAACTAATTATTTCTATATCTGTGCATTGAATTGTATAAATCTTTTACAAGCTTTTTTCAATCTTATTCTATAGAACCATCACACACACACACACACACACACACACACACACACACACACCATCTCATGTGTGGATAAATTTCACCACTTATTTTTAAATCTGTATTAGATTTCCAAAATTCCCCAGATGAAGTTTTCTTTAAAAGGTTTCCATAAATTTACCGGAAATTTACCACCCCTTTGCAACCATAAGAAAAAGTAGAGGAAGGAACGAAATCGGAAGATGGGATGGTTTTTAAATCGTATACGGAGTAAAGAACTAAAGGATCTAATGAGTGAAAACAATGTGATAGACGTGTGGAGAAAGAGAAACTGATAAAGAAAAGAAGAGATATAGTGAAAAACTTGCAGGACAAGGATTGACTTTATGGTATGTACAAGAAATGTAGAAGACTTTATAGACAAAATCAGATATGAAGAAACAATTTTGAGTATCATAAGTTCTTATTTTTTACTCTGGATTGTAAAATATGTTAAAGTGTGAAGTTGTAGCTGAGAGGATAAAAGGATGTGATCAGTCACAGTTATTGTTATGGATCTTCTACATCTGAATATGAATGATTCGGCTCCCAAACTCCTGGAAATGTGGGACGTGTTCTAACGCTTCACCACCATAACTGCTTTATCCTGGAAAAAAGGTCTGAGGAGAGACTCCTGTCATACACCAGACCTGGTGAGTATATTATCATTAATGCTGAAAAACACAACAGGACAGAATTACAGACACATTTAAACACATTGGTTATGAACAACAGAAGCATAAATACACACATTAGATGTGACATTTTACAGCACACAGTGAATATTACACAATATCATACAGTAAAGAGACAGTAAGTCAGTAACTCACTGTAGTGTCTCCAGTTTACAGTGTGGATCCTTCAGTAGATCAGAGAGCAGCTTCACTCCTGATTCTCCTGGATTATTACCGTTCAGATTCAGTTCTCTCAGGTGTGATGAGGAGTTTGACCTCAGAGCTGAAGCCAGAGCAGCACAACCTTCATCTGTAATACTGCAGTCACACATCCTGCAAGAAAGAAAACCTTCTCACACTTAACACACTCAGTTTTACATAAACTATATTATATCTATAACATAAACTACACAAAATCTTTATATACAGTACATTTACTCTCCATCTCACACACACAACAATGACAATATATCCGATCACTACAAATACAGTTACCACAGATGAGAACTGGATGTTGTAGTGTTTATTAAAGCTCTGTGTGTGTGTGTGTGTGTGTGTACCTCAGTATCTCCAGTGTACAGTGTGGATTCTTCAGTCCATCAGACAGCAGCTTCACTCCTGAATCCTGCAGTTTATTGTAACTCAGGTTCAGTTTTCTCAGACTGGAGGAGTTTGAGCTGAGAACTGAGGATAGAACTCTACAGCTTTCCTCTGTCAGATTACACTGAAACAGCCTGGAAGAGAAATGATGAAGTGTTTCTCAAACACACAAACACAGTCATAATCCAGCTAAAGTTGAAGATGTAACAGAAATGTCAGTGTGTTTATGTCATACACACAAATCAGAGGACAGGGACACCACAGAACTAGCTATTACAACCCATCAATACTGACACCATCATCAACTGAATCATTTGTAGACGTTTTTGTAACATTACTGATGATCTGAATCCATTGGGATTTTGTCATAATAAATCAGATATCACATATAAAACAGCCTTGTTATGTGTTATGTTCCATAAATGTTATTGGAATAATTCTCATTATAATCAACAACAACAAGGTTGTTACACTGGACATCATGTTGTGACAGAGTTTCACTTGTAAAAAATGTTTACAGATGTTCTCTTGTCTGCATTACAGTGGCAAAAACACAGAAAAAACGATGTTTATAAGTGTTAATCAGTTACATGTTTTAAAGTGAACATCATTAACAACAATAAATCTGGCTGGTATTAATATATGCTCCAATATTAAAATCAAATCTCTGCAGCAGGTCTTTGCTAAGAAAGTTGTTGATAATCACAAAAACAAGTACTAGTCCAGTGAGTCGTGAGAAGCATTATTATACAGTAGGTCATTTCAGTATGGTACCTACTTTAAAGAAATCAATTTGCTGAAAAGACAACAAGTTCATTGACACTACTGTATATGCAGATGATATTGAGGTGTGTAACCCATTGGGAAAATCCCGAAAAAAGCACAAGCTTTTTGCAGTTTACTGGATTTTGAGCAATTTGCTCCCTGGTTCCCACAAATGAGCATGAGAAAGACTTTGAGCCTCTTTTATGTGACCTCTCAACATTAAAGCAAGATGAGCAAGATGAGACAACAGCTCAAGGCATGGATGGTTTTGTCAAAAGCTTTTCAGGAGAGTAATTTTGTGGATTTTTTTTGGGGAAGAGTTTGGATGTCTAGTCAAAAGATGTCAACCAAAAAGTGGCACAAGCTGTTATGTGAATGTGAATGTGTTTTTACTAAGCTTCTTTCTCATTTCTATCTTATCCTCCAGGGGGGTATTCCAGAAAGCTTGGTTAACTTACCATTTGATAAATCATAACCTCTGGGTTGATTTACCCCACACAGGCATACCATGAGTATGTCGGTTCCAAAACACCTGAGAAGAGTTAGTTAATCAACCTCCAACTGGTTACCCAGAGTTTATGCGCGTGCACGGTGCATATATAAAGACATTTTCAATGGATCGCCGATTTCACGAGTCACCATGGAAACTCAAAGCGAAAAAAGAGAGCGGCGTATTTCACAGAGGCGGAGTTGGAGGTTTTAATGCACGCTTATGAGGAGTTTAAGCCAATAATGTTAAAAAGAAGCAATACAGCTGCATCGGCTAAAGCAAGAGAGTTGGCTTGGCAAAAAATAACGGACAGAGTAAATGCGTGAGTGTATTAAATTACAAATTTGGTATTGGCTCCCGTTTTATTATTATGCAAAATAAATGACTTATACATCCTTTTGAATATGTTATATCACTATGAAAGCATTTACTATTCTTGCCATTTATTTCTTTAGTTTAAAATAATAATGTATATTTCTTATTTAATAAGGTGTAATCCTTCTGGAGCCACAATAACTTTAAGCCAAGTCAAAATGAAACACAAAAACATTCTGCAAAAATTAATATTTGATTACACAATTACTGAACTATTATTATAACAGGATTTAGTATATTCATTCTGTCATGTAGCTAATAGAAAGAAGACTGAAGCCCGTCTAACTGGCGGGGGCCCACCACCACCTCCCCTCACCCCGTCTGAGGAGCTGGCTCTGTCCCTTAATAAAGGGCGACCAGTGGTTGCTGGCATTCCAGGGGGCAGTTCATCGCACACACCATGCACCACAAATGATGGTGAAATGTAAGTTTACCTCTATGATTTGTTTTCATTTTTTGTCCTAATAAATTACTATCTCTGTCACTTAAAGGCTTTTTGAACAAGATAAATTTTTATGTAGGCTTATTTTATTTAACTGCATATGATGTATAGGCTACTGTGATCTTAGTCTGACATGTTAATCTTTTCATGTATTATTTTCTTTGATAATATTGAGAATTTAATGGGTTGTGTGTTCTTATAGATACTGATGGACGGATTGTATTATAGGACCCTCCAGAAAGAACACAGTCTGTCACAGTTATAAGTGTTTTGTTGTCAGGTACCTTTAGTTGCTTTTAGGTATTTTTTTTTGCCAGATAATGTATACTTGAATATTTCTCCTGTAGGATGAAGATGATGAAGGTGATGATGAAGAGACCACATCTGCTGTGACAGAAGTGGACAATGCTGGTAGATCCACTGAGGTATGATGCATACCATTATAATGTATGGCCCCTTTTTACATTAGAGTAACAAACTGTCATTGTCCTTTCACAGTACACAACCTAGGGATTTACCCACAGATGAGGGTCCTTCAACCTCAGCACACAATCTAAGCAGGGTAAGAGTTTGTGTCCAGGTGTCCATATTTGAATTTTATTGTCTGACCAAACAATCTCATTCATCACATTTTTTCCACCTTCCTAGTTGCCAGCAAAGGAGCTGTATAAGGTCCATCTTCAAAAACAAATAAGAAAAAGTGACATGGAGATGGACCTTATACAGCTTCAAATGGAAGAGAAAAGGCTCTTCATTAAAAAAGCAGCACTTGAAATTGAATTACTGGAGCATCGCCTTAAGGTGAGAACTTGTCTGAATATTAATCTGTTGCATGTTAAAAGTGTTGTGTGTGTGTGTGTGTGTGTGTGGAAATAAAGGAATAAACTGCCTGGCAGACCAGTGCAAAAAAGTTAATAAAAGTAATTTTGACAGATCCTGTCTCTCAAAAGTCCTCCATCTCTGTTGGCCTCTAAAATCTGTAGGTGTTCCTCTGGGCCATCTTCCTCAATACAAGGAGGGTGGCTCTCTCCTCTTATAGTGGCAATATTGTGAAGCACAACACAAGCCACTATAATGTCGCATGCCATCTCTGGACTAACCCGGAGCCCACGCAGACACTGAAACCGAGATTTGAGGATCCCTATAGTCATCTCCACCTTGGCCCGTGTTCGGCTGTGAGCCATGTTAAACCGTGTCTGTGGTCCAGGCTCAGGTTCAGGATAGGGTGTCATTAAATAGGGCAGACAAGGGTATCCACTGTCCCCCAGCAAGTAACCATTGTACTGTCCTGTAATGATTGAAGTGTACAACACAAATATAGTAAAAAGGGAAAAAAAACAAAAACAATTGTATAAAGCAAAACATACCCTGCTGAAATGTCTGGCATAATGATGACTCGCGGAAAATTCTGGCATCATGCACAGATCCTGGCCATTTTGCCTCGACATTGGTAATGATTTGGGTTGCCTCACATATTACCTAGTTAGTGGAAAAAGTAATGACTTTAATGATTTTAAGAAGGGAAAAAATTAAGTTTAAAAAATTACCTGCACATTGATACTGACACGAGGTTGGACAAAGGCGAGTGAGGATCCAAATGCAGTTTTAGATTTTACTTAAACCAAAACAAGAAACAGGTAATATAAACAAGCAAACAAACAGGCAGGCATAACAGAGCAGAATACAGAGCAGACAGGAGACCGGAACATCCACAACATACATACAAGCACAATGCAATAACGACCAACAAAAGGGAAGTGAACACACAGAGTATAAATAACAGACAAGAACCAATCACAGAGCAGAACCAATTAGAGACAAAGACAAGACACCTGAAGGAGAGAAGGAGTACAATTAATGTCCATGGAAACCAAAGAGTGGGCGGAGCAAACAATTAACCACAGGAAAAGACAGCAGACAGAAACAGGACAGAAACACAGACAGACTCATTACAGAGCCCCCCCCAGGAGTGGATTCCAGACACTCCAACGCAGAACCGGAGGGCGGTGGAGCGGAGGCGGAACAGGGGGCGGGAAGGCGGGCCAGGTCCATGGGGCGGCAGAGGGCAGGGCAGAGCCGGCGAAGCTGGAGGCCAGGGCGGAGCCGGCAGAGCAGGGGGCCAGGGCGGAGCCGGCAGAGCAGGGGGCCAGGGCGGAGCAGGCAGAGCAGGGGGCCAGGGCGGAGCCGGCAGAGCCAGCGACCAGAGCGGGACTGGAGACCAGGGTGGTGCCGCAGGCAGAGCCAGCGACCAGAGCAGGACTGGAGGCCAGGGTGGTGCCGGAGGCAGAGCCAGTGACCAGAGCAGGACTGGAGACCAGGGTGGCGCCGCAGGCAGAGCCAGGGACCAGAGCAGGACTGGAGACCAGGGTGGTGCAGGAGGCGCTTTGAACCTATCAAGATGGACAGGAGAGGGAGAGACAGACAGAGACAGGGAGACAAAGCTGGGGATCGCTGGTTCTGTCGACCCGGTCGGTCCGGCTGGTTCTGTCGACCCGGTCGGTCCGGCTGGTTCTGTCGACCCGGTCGGTCCGGCTGGTTCTGTCGACCCGGTCGGTCCGGCTGGTTCTGTCGACCCGGTCGGTCCGGCTGGTTCTGTCGACCCGGTCGGTCCGGCTGGTTCTGTCGACTCGGTCGGTCCGGCTGGTTCTGTCGACCCGGTCGGTCCGGCTGGATCCGGTGTCTCAACAGGTTCGGGCGCTTCGGCAGGCTCAGGCGTTTTGGCAGGCTCGGGCGCCTCAACAGGTTCATGTTCTTCAGCAGGTTCATGTGCTTCAGCAGGTTCGGGCGCTTCAGCAGGTTCGGGCGCTTCAGCAGGTTCGGGCGCTTCAGCAGGTTCATGTGCTTCAGCAGGTCCGGATGCTTCAGGTGCCTTCGGTGCTCCAGCCAGTGCCGTAGGGATGCCGGCCGGCACCATCGGGGTGTCCGCCAGCTTGGCGATCAGCCGGTTCCCCCGGACCTCGCCCGAGCTTTCCGGTCTGGCACCCATGTGGACGGGTTCAGTCACCGGCATACACAGGCCTGGGTCGGGCCGAGGTACCGTAGGGGCCTCGGGCGTCCGTGGCTGGTCTGGCTCCGCAGCCAGGGGACCCCGATGCCTACTGCCCCTCCCCAAAAAATATTTAGGGCCGGTGTCCGACTCTGTCCTGTGCACGGTTAGGGAGGACCTGCCCAGGAGCAACGCTACGTTGGCCAGGTCCGTGAAAGGCCCCAACTCTCGGCCCAATGGCACTAGGTAGCGCAGCCCGTCCTTCAAACCATGCCGGAACAGGTCCTTGAGGGCCCTCTCCCCAAAATCCACCTGATTGGACAAGTCCAAGAACACCTCTACATATTCCTCCAGTGGGGAATCCCCCTGACATAAACGGAACAAAATCTCTGCTGGATCCATGTGGTTGGTCGTTCTGACACGAGGTTGGACAAAGGCGAGTGAGGATCCAAATGCAGTTTTAGATTTTACTTAAACCAAAACAAGAAACAGGTAATACAAACAAGCAAACAAACAGGCAGGCAAAACAGAGCAGAATACAGAGCAGACAGGAGACCGGAACATCCACAACATACATACAAGCACAATGCAATAACGACCAACAAAAGGGAAGTGAACACACAGAGTATAAATAACAGACAAGAACCAATCACAGAGCAGAACCAATTAGAGACAAAGACAAGACACCTGAAGGAGAGAAGGAGTACAATTAATGTCCATGGAAACCAAAGAGTGGGCGGAGCAAACAATTAACCACAGGAAAAGACAGCAGACAGAAACAGGACAGAAACACAGACAGACTCATTACAGATACTATGAATAGATTTCCTATTAACATAATCTCCCTCATTTATTGGTGGAGCTTTAATAGGAATGTGAGTGCCATCAATGCACCCAATTACATTTGGAAACCCTGAAACAGAAAGTTATGGAAGTATGAAGTGTGTGCGCATAATGAATACATGTATAGATATAAATAATATGACTAAATATTAAATATGCGTCATAGATTTTACTACAAAGGACAAACCTGCCACTCTGTGGAATTCGTCTTTAATAACAAGCAGAGGTTTATGGCCAGTGCAAGTGGCACAAACGTGGGTAAGAACTGTTTAAGCGCCAGACATACTGTACGAACGGCTCTACACACAGTTGCCTTTCCCACATGCTCTGAATCGCCCACACTGTACAAAAAATGGCCAGACGCAAAAAACCTAAGTGCTATGCACAGAATGTTTTCTGTGCTAAGCGCAGAACCGCGGTTTGTCACATTTGCGATATGCGGTTTTAAAAGACGTGTTAAATAAACTAACGAATCTTTTGAAAAACGATAACGCTCTTTCAAATATTCATTAGGGTATGCAAACACATCAATACCGGTCTTATAACCCTCTCCCGACGAAAAAAACCTCGTATAATTTGTGCTTCTACGTCCACAGGATCCTCATCAAAAGGGTACGCCATGCTCACCAACCTTCTGAACCGAAGTTACACTGAAACATAACCTGCTCTCGAGCAGGTTATCTTCAGAGAGTCAGTTGCTATGGTTACATACATACCCAGAAAGTTACCTCCGTTTTTGGAACCGAAAGTTGAGGTTATCCACAAACTTACCCTTAAACATACCCAGGTATGTCACATAACCTGCTTTCTGGAATACCCCCTGATGTGCTGAAAGATGTTTTTGAGTGTGTAGTGCCTGTTGAACTTGTGCAGTGCTTGACTTTACTTATAACAAATAAATACTTCACATTGGAAAGCCCCAATAAATCTGTTAGCCAATTCCCTTACAAGTGGGAAGACTGAAAGAACAAGGCACATGCAATTCCTTGTACATTTTCAAGGCAAAAAAGGCAGAACACAGAACACTGAACACAGGCAGATCTTTCCGCATGTTAAGCTTCTTCAGAAGCACCATTTTATGGAGCAATACCCTGAAATGTCTGTTTCAGATGCCTCTATAGTTCCTCTTGATGTTTTGCAAACAGAGGTAGCCCAGGTGATCAAAAATACAGTAAGTACCCAGCTACAGTATGCTGGAAGTCCCTATTGCTAAGAGTGTCTTTTGCCAGGGTTTAAAATACAGAAATAGTATAATCCTGGGACATGAAACAACAAATGGCCTCGCTTCCTTTGGAAAAATTGTCCAGATTTGTATAGTTAAAAGACATTGTGGATGGTATAGGGAACACTTTAGGGCATTTGAGCTTACTGCATCACCAACAAGAGAGATGTTCTTTGTAGAACATAATGATTTACAGTTGGTCCTTTGTGTTGGATGACTTTGAAAAGACAAGTACATGCATAAAGTATAAAAAGAACTTCACAATTTACTGTTTATTTTTAAAGTATTGCATTTTTTTTTACTTATTATTACCATATTTTCATATTTTCAAAAACTAATTGTATTTGTGCTTTTTTCCAAAGTTTTACCGCAATGAATTCCCCAATCTGGCTAAGATTTATTATTGGGGAGCACAACTCACAGAAGGTGATCCTCCAGAATGGCATGAAAACTTCTGTTAGTGATCTCTCAAAGGAAATTGAAAAACAGTGTAACCTACAAGGAGATTTCAGATTGCAATTCATGGATCCTGAATTTGACAATAAAGAAACATTCAGATACAGAATACAGCCATGTGGCTCAAGCACTTATAATAAAGCACCATTGTTTAAAAGAGAGAGCTTCTTTGGATGAATTCAGTGGATGGGAAAGCCAGTTTGAAGTATAAACTTGGCAACTATAGAACAAAACTAAGAAACATTGGCTATACAGAAGTTACAGTAAACTCCCTCAAGCACAGATGGAATTTCCTGTCCTGCATACCATGTAAAAAAACACACAAAGCTGAGGTGAACTACTGCCCGTCCTACACACAAGGAGAAACACCCGAAACTCTTGAAGCGATCAGAGAAATACTTTTGCCTGAAATAAAAAAGATCAATAAGAATAAATTTAAGAATGCTCATGACCAAGACTTTTTTTAATTTGGAGGCAAGGAATCACCTCTTTTAGCAGATTTCAAAACAAGATGTCCTGCTCTTTTCAGAAAAGAAGAGGTAGGTGAACATTTTTAAGTGAATAATTTTTTTTTAACTTAATGGGTTTCATGGTAACAGTTATTCTTTGTCTATTATAGATTTATGCAGAATTTGAGTGAATCACAACAGTCCAAGTGGTGTCTACTTTCTTTGCCAATATGGATGGATACTCTTCAAAATGTATGAAGATGTTTGCACAGCACATGTCCTTGTACAAAAAAATAAAACCCTAATGGTTCCCACGACACAGGTAGAACAACAACACTCATCAAAACCTTGTGTTAAAGCTGAATTTCTGCAAAAGTGGCACATCTTTGAGTTAGAAAAGTTGTGAGGTGTCTTTGCTCTTAATTTTCTGATTTTTAAATAAAAATACTGTTGTATTAAAAAAATTAAGTAAATGTGTGTCAGTGATTTGGAAAAAAATGTAAAGGCTATAATTCATCCATCCATCCATCCATCTTCTACCGCTTATCCGGGGCCGGGTCGCGGGGGCAGCAGACTAAGCAGGGACGCCCAGACTTCCGTCTCCCCAAGACACTTCCTCCAGCTCTTCCGGGGGAATACCGAGGCGTTCCCAGCCCAGCCAAGAGACATAGTCCCTCCAGCGTGTCCTAGGTCTTCCCCGGGGACTCCTCCCGGTTGGACATGCCCGGAACACCTCCCAGGGAGGCGTCCAGGAGGCATCCAGAACAGATGCCCGAGCCACCTCAGCTGACTCCTCTCGATGTGGAGGAGCAGCGGCTCTACTCTGATCTCCTCCCGAGTGATCGAGCTCCTCACCCTATCTCTAAGGGAGCGCCCAGCCACCCTACGGAGGAAAATCATTTCGGCCGCCTGTATCCGGGATCTTTTTCCACCCAAATCCACCCAAAGCTCATGACCATAGGTGAGGGTAGGAACATACAGGGAGTGCAGAATTATTAGGCAAATGAGTATTTTGACCACATCATCCTCTTTATGCATGTTGTCTTACTCCAAGCTGTATAGGCTCGAAAGCCTACAACCAATTAAGCATATTAGGTGATGTGCATCTCTGTAATGAGAAGGGGTGTGGTCTAATGACATCTACACCCTATATCAGGTGTGCATAATTATTAGGCAACTTCCTTTCCTTTGGCAAAATGGGTCAAAAGAAGGACTTGACAGGCTCCGAAAAGTCAAAAATAGTGAGATATCTTGCAGAGGGATGCAGCACTCTTAAAATTGCCAAGCTTCTGAAGCGTGATCATCGAACAATCAAGCGTTTCATTCAAAATAGTCAACAGGGTCGCAAGAAGCGTGTGGAAAAACCAAGGCGCAAAATAACTGCCCATGAACTGAGAAAAGTCAAGCGTGCAGCTGCCAAGATGCCACTTGCCACCAGTTTTGCCATATTTCAGAGCTGCAACATCACTGGAGTGCCCAAAAGCACAAGGTGTGCAATACTCAGAGACATGGCCAAGGTAAGAAAGGCTGAAAAACGACCACCACTGAACAAGACACACAAGCTGAAACGTCAAGACTGGGCCAAGAAATATCTGAAGACTGATTTTTCTAAGGTTTTATGGACTGATGAAATGAGAGTGAGTCTTGATGGGCCAGATGGATGGGCTCGTGGCTGGATCGGTAAAGGGCAGAGAGCTCCAGTCCGACTGAGACGCCAGCAAGGTGGAGGTGGAGTACTGGTTTGGGCTGGTATCATCAAAGATGAGCTTGTGGGGCCTTTTCGGGTTGAGGATGGGGTCAAGCTCAACTCCCAGTCCTACTGCCAGTTTCTGGAAGACACCTTCTTCAAGCAGTGGTACAGGAAGAAGTCTGCATCCTTCAAGAAAAACATGATTTTCATGCAGGACAATGCTCCATCACACGCGTCCAAGTACTCCACAGCGTGGCTGGCAAGAAAGGGTCTAAAAGAAGAAAAACTAATGACATGGCCTCCTTGTTCACCTGATCTGAACCCCATAGAGAACCTGTGGTCCATCATCAAATGTGAGATTTACAAGGAGGGAAAACAGTACACCTCTCTGAAGAGTGTCTGGGAGGCTGTGGTTGCTGCTGCACGCAATGTTGACGGTGAACAGATCAAAACACTGACAGAATCCATGGATGGCAGGCTTTTGAGTGTCCTTGCAAAGAAAGGTGGCTATATTGGTCACTGATTTGTTTTTGTTTTGTTTTTGAATGTCAGAAATGTATATTAGTGAATGTTGAGATGTAATATTGGTTTCACTGGTGAAAATAAATAATTGAAATGGGTATATATTTGTTTTTTGTTAAGTTGCCTAATAATTATGCACAGTAATAGTCACCTGCACACACAGATATCCTCCTAAAATAGCTAAAACTACAAACAAACTAAAAACTACTTCCAAAAATATTCAGCTTTGCTATTAATGAGTTTTTTGGGTTCATTGAGAACATGGTTGTTGTTCAATAATAAAATTAATCCTCAAAAATACAACTTCCCTAATAATTCTGCACTCCCTGTAGATCGACTGGTAAATAGAGAGCTTCGCCTTGCGGCTCAGCTCTTTCTTCACTACAACAAACCGGTATATCGACCGCATCACTGCAGAAGATACACTGATCCGCCTGTCGATCTCCCGCTCCATCCTTCCCTCACTCGTGAACAAGACCCCAAGATACTTAAACTCCTCCACTTGAGGCAGGATCTCTCCGCCAACCTTAAGGGGGCAAGCCACCCTTTTCCGGCTGAGAACCATGGCCTCGGACTTGGAGGTGCTGATTCTCATCCCGCTGCACACTGAAAGTCCTGATTTGAGGAAGCCAACATGACAACATCATCTGCAAAAAGCAGAGACGAAATCCTGTGGTCCCCAAACCGGACTCCCTCCGGCCTCCGACTGCGCCTAGAAATCCTGTCCATATAAATAATGAACAGGACCGGTGACAAAGGGCAGCTCTGCCGGAGTCCAACATGCACCGGGAACAAGTCTGACTTACTGCCGGCTATATGAACCAAACTCCTGCTCCGGTCATATTGGGATCGGACAGCCCTTAGCAGAGGGCCCCGGACCCCATATTCCCAGAGCACCCCCCAACAGGTCACCACGAGGGACACAGTTGAATGCCTTCTCCAGATCCACAAAGCACATGTGGACAGGTTGGGCAAACTCCCATGAACCCGCTATAATTCATTAATATTTTATATTTACATATTTATACATACAACACTGATGTGAAGTGAGAGTGAATACTCAAATCTCTGAGTTTAATGAAGACCCTTGCAGTCTTATTAAGGAGTATATGGTAATTGTCATTCAAATGTATTCACCTTTATGTCATTCAAAACCTCTATATGACTCACCTGTGAAACACAAAAGATATTTTGAGACGTGTCAATGGTTTTGTGTCTATATAATGGAAGTCAGTGGGTGGCTGAAATGACATGAGGGTAATGAAAGAAATTTCATTTTTGGGTGAAGTATCCCCATAAATATTATTTCAGCTTTTACCCACTCTCATGTAATTCCAAACCTGTTTGATTAGCTTTCTCCGGAAGAACATGTTTGAACCATACAACACTGACAATACACAGCTTTTGTGTCCATTGTACTGTATGGGCACACAACCACTGAGACATACCTTAATATTTTTGTGTTCCACAGAAGAGTTATATATAGGTTTTAAATGACACAAAGGTGACTAAATGATGAGTTTTATTTTTGGGTGAAATATTCCTTTAGCACACATGCATTTTGAATAACTGTATCATTGTAATTCTCCTCTGTAGGATACAGATGCACCCAGGACTCAGGACTCGATCCAGAAGACTGTGTTGGGATTGTATTTTATAAAAGGTTCAAACATTGAAGATTGCCCAGTAGATGTTGGAGTGATATCGGAGGGTGTGAGAGTTCTTGAAGATCTCAACAATGTAGTGTATGTCACAGCCAAGCTGATAGGGCTGATATATGCACTGAACTTGAGCTGCCCTACAGAACTAAGGTACACTTTTGAAGCACTGCAGAAGTTATTTCTGGAGCTAGATGGCAAAAAACAATCTAATAAAGTACAAATGCTGAAGACAAAGCTGCTGTCATATGTGTTAGAGTAAGGGCTGGTCTAATCTAATTTGTCAGTAAACTTTACAGTGTTGTAATCTTACAGTAATGTTTAATTGTAACTATTCAAAGCAAAGCATTTGTGTGTGAACGTGAAATAAAAAAACTTTGTGTTAAAGTAACTTGAACTAATTGGATGGAACCACAGTCAATAATCTAAATGAGGTGTTTGAATAAAATGATCTTATGTTGGTTTAGTGAAAAATATTTGGCGAGTTTTTAAAAGATAAAAACTTGTTCAGACAACTGAACCATTTTAAGTTACAGGAAAGTAATTATACTTATTTGATTGGACATTAATAATTCACGTTAGTTTCATAATTCAGTTTTGTTGTCAAAACACAAAAATCTGGCATAGATTAAACATAAATCTTAAATGTTAATTAAAACTAATAAAGTTGTGTGGAACCACTGTCCATAATTTATTTGACTTTATTTTTGAGCATCAGTCATGAAGAGCTCTTTCTTAGCAGCATAAAGAATGTCTTGGATGGTTGTATAAAGAAGAACATTGAATATCAGAGTGAGATTTTAATGTGTCTAACATACAAATGGTCTAAGCAGCCATCATGTTCAGTCAGTCACGTGACTCCTCCTGTTTTAGACACTTTTGTAACCGAGTGCAACAACACAACCAGCGGTGGTAAGAAACACATGAATGGTATGAAGGGTGAAGTGTAACGAGTCCAGTGCTGTAGATTCAGGTGATACAAGGTGATTACACAAAGTGACACACCCCCTACATTAGAGCTTAATTAGGACTATAATATTTTATCTAGTTTCAGTGATGTGTCCTGTGTACATCATCAGCAGTCGTGTTACAGACACAGTCACAAGTGTAATGAACGTGACAGAGGTGGATTATTTACTCTATCATCATTTTTCTCTAAAATGTGTTTGGAGCAGAAACTTAAAGTTGAAAAAAAAGATACTAAAATCACTAATATAGTGTGTGTGTGTGTGTGTGTGTGTGTGTGTGTGTGTGTGTGTGTGTACCTCAGTATCTCCAGTGTGCAGTGTGGATTCTTCAGTCCATCAGAGAGCAGCTTCACTCCTGAATCCTGCAGTTTATTGACACCCAGGTTCAGTTCTCTCAGACTGGAGGAGTTTGAGCTGAGAACTGAGGACAGAACTCTACAGCTTTCCTCTGTCAGATCACACCCCCACAGACTGGAAGAGAAATGATGAAGTGTTTGATTTATTTCTCTGATATCCGTCAGTAAGAAATAAAGTGTCCACCTGAACACAAGGTTCTAATGTCAGGATAAAAATATAAAAGGAACAACTGTGTACAGATGTGACAAATAAGAATGCACATCATGGAGAAAACGTTCCTGCGATTTCTCACCACATCACATTCTCTAGCGCCGAAAACACATGACCAATAGAGTTCAGTCGTGTGTAATTCTCTGTCACGTATACTGAAGCCAGTAATATGCTTGGTTTCTTTAACCCTCTGGGGCCTGACCATTTTGTGACACTGGCAGAGGTTCTGACATGCTCTTACATTTGGTCTTTTTTCAGTTACTTCAAAACATATTAATGGCTAATATCACATAACACTGTATTCAGCACAAACTTGGCTACAATATTATGTAAGTAAAATTTATGTACATGTTTGTATTTTTAAGTAAATGATGTTTATGTGTGATTAGTAAAAAAAAGAAAAAGAAAAGTTGCTGAAATAAGGCCAAGAAACACATACTAAAAATTTGTTCACAAACAATAAAGTTCTCTACTCTTGTAGAGTTGAGAATTTGCTACAAAAAGATGTAAAAACCATTTTACCCACTCATTCACATGAAACAATACATTGATTTAACTTTTGTAAGACAGTTTTTGTTGTGTAAAGGCAATATGCAAGGGCGGGTCAATGGTCATGAATATTGATGATTCACACCTTTTATTTTACCAATGTTAAAAAAAAACATGAACAATACAATAGAGTCAAGTCAAGAAGCTTTATTGTATGGAATGATTCTAAATGTCAGCTATAAATGTGCAGGTGATGGTAAAGGTAAAGGTGATGCAGACACATTCCTAAAAAAAAAAACATAATTAGTCTCATTGTGTATTTCCCAAAGTACTAAGCAACACATTAGTAATAATAATATATAACTAGAACGTACATTTCCTGAAGAAAATGTGAATGGTGCTTGCACGTGGCAAGTTCCCCTCATTGTTCTGAGTGTTTTGATATGTCACATGTCCATGTTGTAAAAAGTTTTTTGATTTTGCATATTTTGGGGGCGGGGCTGCGGCACAACCGGAAGGCCAGTCGGTACACCAATTTAAAAGTTTGATAAGGGTATCACCCTAAAGGAGCTGGCCGTGTTTGGTGTAGATAGTTCAAAAGCTTGCCGAGTTATAAACCTCCAAATTTATAATGGTAGTCCATGGGAAAAAAGGCCACTTTGAGACCCGGTACCAGAAGTACCGGTACTCGGATCGCTTATAAAAGTCATAGCACACCTCTCCTCAGTGAGCCGGCCAATTTGACATCTCATTCATGGGTCTAGGACAAAAGCTGCGGGACAAGTTATGCGCCAAAGTTTTGTCCAGAAGAGTATGCAGGATAGTAAGAATGTTGCTTTGCAAGCACCATTAACTAATATATAGTAATATAAAATATAACTGAAAAATGGGTACATGTGGACGTACTCTTTTTTGTTCCCGATCGCGTTGCTGCGTGCCCTCGTGCACGTATCAGACGCAGGTGAACGTGTTGCAGCCACATTCCTAAAAAAATATCATAATTAGTATCATGTATATTCAAAGTACAAAGCAACACACAAGTATTACTAATACTGAGAACATAAAAAAGGGTAAATGTGGCTTACACTGGATGAATGTCGCTCGCGATGCTGCGTGCCCTCGTGCGAGTATCAGACGAAGGTGAACGTGTTGCAGCCACATTCCTAAAAAAATATCAAATTAGTATCATGTATTTTCAAAGTACAAAGCAACACAATTAATATAATGTATTTTCCACATCAGTAATATAAATATTCTGCGCGCATAATAGAAAAAAATGGTTACATGTGGACGTACTCCTTATTGTTCTCGTTGCTGCGTGCCCCCGTGCGAGCATCAAACGAAGGTGAAAGTGTTGCAGCCGGTGCAGGTGAAGACAAGAGTGATGCAGCCACATTCCTACAAAAGTTTTTAATAATTAATATAATGTTTTCTCCACAGTAACAAACTACGGCAGTAAAGCATAGCTGAGATAAGATAATTGGGTACAGAGATGCGCTGTATATGTTTGTTAACGGGCCATTACCGGACATATTTATATCACATTAACACATGACATATCTCCGGGCACATTTACATCGACACCACATCGATACATTTACACCCGAACAGATAGTCACGTAAACAAGACTAGTTGAGGCATAAACACTAGTCAAAATACATTCTAAATAGTGATATTGCTATATAACATATTGTATATTCACATTACATTAATCAGCATACAGCTTAATAAGAACTAACATTTTAATGTAAATAAAAGTTTACCTCGTCGTCGGAGTCGTGCTCCATCTGAGGAAACGGTGAACTCTTCCTCGCTGTCCAGGAGCATCTGTAGAGCTTCCTCAGCTGTAAAGCGTGTCATCTTCCCAGCACGTCGATAAGTGAATGAATCTGTTAAAACTTTGTGCTTCTTATAGCATTGTTTGGGGGCATTGATCTTATTTGCATAGCCCGCTCAGGTAATTTTCATATGAATGGCGCGCACGGCGGTAGGTGGGATCACATTAGTAGTAATGAGGTAATAATCCAGACCTCTGTAATTTTTTCTTATTAAATAATAAAATGTGAAGCTCTTAGTCATATAAAATAATTTCCCAAAAATAAAAACTGTTGAAATGCTGGGTGACCAGTGTAACAAAGGCCAGAGAGAGCGAGTATGTAAACCTGACTTCAATATGTTTTCTATTGACGGACTCTTAGTACTTGTTCAGTACTAAGTACTTCTTGTACTTAGTACTTCTTGTCATTTCAAGACTTGATTACTACAACACACTGCTGGCAGGTCTACCTATGAACGCCATTCGTCATCTGCAAATGATCCAAAGTGCAGCTGAACTGCTTGTGTTCAACCTGCAAAAGTCCTCACATACCACCCCGCTGCTGCGATCCCTCCACTGGCTTCTGGTAGCTGCACGCATCAGATTCAAAACACTGATGCTGGCCTACAAAGCCAAAAACAGACCAGCTCCCTCTTACCTCAAAGCCCTCATCACTCCTCACACTGCACCCCGCACCCTCCGAGCTACCAGCACTGCTCGACTGGTTCCACCATCTCTCAGGGTAAGAGGCAAGTATACTACAAGACTCTTCTCTGTTCTGGCACCAGGGTGGTGGAATGAACTTCCCCTAGAGGTCCGGACAGCTGAGTCACTGGATATTTTCAAATGGCGGTTGAAGACCTACTTATTCAGGAAACACTTCAACTAGCACTTCTTTCCTTATCTTTTGCATTTAATAAAAAAAAAAACTGACACTTTTTCATTTTTGAACAATTGTTCAACAACTTTGAACAATGTTTTAAACTCATGGTATCTTAAGTATGTAACCTAGTGAACCAGCATTAATGTATCCATTGTTAGAGATTTAAGCACTTATGTACGTCGCTCTGGATAAGGGCGTCTGCCAAATGCTGTAAATGTAAATGTATAGACTGAAGTATATATCTGTAACACAGACACTCAGAAGAGTTTTAAACAGCTGATTATTCATTCAGAGCTTCACATTTTATTTTTTAACATAAAAAACTTACCGAGGTCCAGAGTCCCTAGACAATCTGGTCTATACCTGTAGTACAGTGGGTTCTGCGCCACCTGGGGGATATTGTGTGAATCACAGCACGTGTATTTCAATTCTTGAAAACAAGACATCAGGAATCCGCGTGAAATCGAACTACGTTTCCCGTGAAGCTGCGCAAAAAGACGCACATTCTTAATAGCCACATCTGTATAAACTTGGACTGCTCTTGGACAGATCCATGTGTCTCAGCTCATATGAGACGATGTATTTAACTTTCTGAAACAGGATAATTTACTGAAACATGTGCTGACTCATATTTCTGGTTCACTGATGTCCGTCCTGTGTAAAACACGTGACTGCTTCGGCTGCTTTTCACTGACTGCAGTAGAGTGTGTTCATTGTACAGTTTGTTCATTGTTGTTCATGAATGATCTCGGTAAACGATGACTTACTCATAATATCTAAAAACACACTCACTGGTGTGGTTTAATGATATCATTTACAGAAAGAGTCACTAAATGAATCGGTGAACGAATCTGAATGGCGCTTTTTGGTGAACAGAATCAAATGACGTGAGTCACTGTGATGAATAGAAATGAGCAGTTCCAGTTCTGGACTGAGTTGGAGCTTTGGGGAAAACAGCATCATATAATACCATATAATACCATCTCTGTACAAGTCCAAGTTTATCAGAGCTTTTTATCTCTTAATGTTCTATTTTCTGTTTGATTTTTCATGTCTAATGACTTTAATATTGTGCTGCTGTTATTTAGCATATTTTCTCATATTTAATATATATTATATATTGTTTGTACTACAATATTTTTCTATTGTAAAGCATGTTTGAAGTTTGAGTTTAAAAAGGTTCTATAAAAATAAAGTTATGATGATTATAATTATTACGTCAAATTTATTAAGATATAAAGATTAAAGTTTGTGTGTGTGTATGTGTGTGTGTGTGTGTGTGTGTGTGTGTGTGTGTGTGTGTGTGTACCTCAGTTTCTCCAGTGTACAGTGTGGATTCTTCAGTCCATCAGAGAGCAGCTTCACTCCTGAATCCTGCAGTTTATTGAGACTCAGGTTCAGTTCTCTCAGACTGGAGGAGTTTGAGCTGAGAACTGAGGACAGAACTCTACAGCTTTCCTCTGTCAGATTACACCGACGCAGACTGGAAGAGAAATGATGAAATATCAGAACACTGATCTCAAACACACACACACACAGTCATAATCCAGCTAAAGTAGTGTGTTTGTGTCACACACACAAATCAGAGGACAGGACACCACATCAGCACATTTACAGGAGCAGGGATGTCTTTCTGCACTCCACAATCTCTCAGCTACAATTTATTATAAGACCATTAGGTCATGTACATAACACACACACGTGAGAGCGAGCAGCCTACAAACACACACTGGTTCAGGTGGTTGGTGTGGACCTGAGTACAGGTGGAGTGTTCACATACGTCCAAACAGATTTGAATTAAAGAGATAATTTGATCTTTTAAACCTAATAAATGATTATTGATTATAATTTACATTTTTTATAGAATATAGATGTGTAAAAATCTGTCATATATCATAAACAATGTAAATAAAGGATATTAGAAAGAACATTGTACTGTTTACTACAGATGTCACTGTTACTATTTCAACACAACTTAGTGAACCCTTTTTTCCCCACAGAGTAAATGAGATCATGTCTTTCATGCCTCTACAACTGAGAAGTGAACGTGGGGTTTTCATCTCAAATCTGAGCTCCTTCCCTGTTTACAGAGTGACGTCACATCAGCACGACTGCACACAGCATCAGAAAGTCAAACTACTTACCATTAAATGAGTGACACTGTATATACACAAGTATTAGCTTTAGATGGATAACATATAGACATATTCATTTGTTAAATCTAAAACACACTATACACATAACAGGGAAGTCTAATGCACCTTGTAGGTAAAAGTCTAACACAACACTCCCACTACTGTATGTTACACTAAAGGATTTGTGTAGGTGGGCTTCAGGTGGCTATATAAGTGACATGGTACTTCCTGAAGAGTGTAGTGTATATTGTATAACACACAGTGTGGAAATAGCTTTGAACAGCACAACCTCCCCAAACCTAGCAAAGTAAGTGAGATGTCCGACTCCAAGGTAGCTGTCAGAATCAAAACACATCATTTAACTTCAACAATTTAACGGTCATTATTTTCTTCTCTTAAGGAACACACTTTAGAACCAGTATAAAAAAAATTAATGTGTCAGATACAATTACAATACACCTTCCAAGTCAGTGTTTTAACCCAGGACTAGACAAAACAAGTTAGCACCTTATTCACCTCTGTAACTTAGTTATAAATCTCAACTTAAGCTGAATACAAGATTATATAGAATACAATAAAGAAAATCCTCCTCCACTCTTTCCAGTATGGTACAGTTCAGTATTTTGTTCCCAGTGAAATAATCGCTCAAGTGATATTAGACCTCAGTGTCTGTAAACCTTTAGCCCAATGTGTAATATTTTATCAGTACTTACTGATGAACAGAGAACAAAACAAGTCAAAACAAAACAAGTTACAACTTTGTACAAAAAATATAGATTAACTACAGCTGCTTATAAATACAAACACAGTTCAAAGCTTAAAATCTCCAAAATCCACAGAAAGGTTCGAAAGACCGAAACCTGACGTCTCTTCAACAGTTACGGTGATAAACCTGACCGACCGTCACGTTCAACCGTCTTTGTGTTCACTGTCTGTTTTTATCACATACACCATCTTCTGATGCAGTGAACCAGACAAAAAACTGTGTCTATAATTCAACTACAACAGATTAACAACAATCACGATCCAAGAACAAGAATGTGATCGGTCATTAACAGTTTGGTGTCTTTGTCGAGCTCCAAGTAGAACAAAACAGGACTTTTTAATAACAGCGGTCACGACACTACACTCACCTGTGACACAATATTCATCCTCTCTCTTTTCACCTGCTTGTACACTTGATAAGCAAAGAACAAAACGAACCCCATCAAAATATATATCTTCATAAAAAAAGTCACATTTAAACTCCATCCTCTACAAACAGTTCAGTGTTAGAGAAAGAAAATCTTCATCACACATCTGAGTTAGCTGCCTAGCTTGTTTCTAACATAATAAGAAGATAAAGCTGAACATTTTCCCACTTCGTCTGTCCAATGTGTCGAGGTCTAAAATGATGATTGATGTTTTATTTACCACGAGCTCAGTCCTTGGTAAAGTTTAGCAGTAGTGCAGACTGAAGGAGACTTTTGTTTTTTTGGAAAGAACAATTGAGGAAAAAAGCCATGACAGAGTGAATCTCCCCACAACACTGTGTCACACACAACAAAAGATGAGGAACTTGAACCTAAAGAGATACTTGAAGGACATTAGAGTGTTTTAATATTTACTTTTTATATTTTCTATAATATCCATATTGATCCCATTTTGTCAGTCTGATGTTTTTCTCATCTGTGAGAGTTTAGTTAAATGTCACTTTCAAAATAAACAGAAAAGAAAAAGACTTTCACTGGTGTTTAGGTCAGAAATGTCTTTAGTTCTTAAATGCATGCAGTTATTTTGTCTAGATCTAAATTTTAGAGAACTCTTAATTTCTAATGATTCATATATAAAAGCTATAAAATGACTCATATGATGTTATAAGATTTTGTCCATGTGGCCCAGCCCTCAGTTCAGATATAACATGTTAGTGTAAAAAGTGAAACAATCTTCTGTAAAAGTACCAGAGGTTTGTTTAAAGATGATTAGAGGAACTATTAACTAACATTAATCCAAACAGTGCAGTTCAGTGTTACATTAAAATAATAAACCATGCAGTAATACATTTATAAATAAAAATACTCACACAGCTTTTCTGGAGGCTTTGACCACTGGCAGCAGCCTCAGAAGACATTCATCTGATCGATCATATTTCCACAAATTAAACACATCCAGCTTCTGTTCTGAGGTCAGTAACACAAACACCAGAGCTGACCACTGAGCAGGAGAGAGTCTGATTCCACTGAGACCCCAGACACCTCCACTGTTCAGGTAAGTTTGTACTTCCTGCACTAGTGAATGATCATTCAGTTCATTCAGACAGTGGAACAGATTGATGGATTTCTCTGGAGATGGATTCTCCCTGATCTTCTCCTTGATGTACTCCACTGTTTCCTGTTTGCTGTGAGATCTGCTTCCTGTCTGTGGCATTAAACCTTGTAAGAGAGTCTGATTGGACTCCAGTGAGAGACCCAGAAAGAAGCGCAGGAACAGGTCCAGGTGTCCATTCTCACTCTGTAAGGCCTTGTCTACTAAACTCCTGAGGAGATCAGACATGTTTGACTTCCTGAAAAGATCAGAAAGATCAGAGGTTTGATGACCTGTTACATTTCTTCTGATGAAGGAGAGAAACATGTATAAAGCAGCCAGAAACTCCTGAACACTCAGATGTACAAAGCTGAACACCTTCCCCAGGTGAAGCCCAAACTCCTCTCTGAAGATCTGGGTACACACTCCTGAGTACACTGACACTTCTCTGACATCAATGCCACACTCTCTCAGGTCTTCCTCATAGAAGATCAGGTTTCCTTTCTCCAGCTGGTGGAAAGCCAGTTTTCCCAGTGCCATGATACTCTCTCTGGTCTGCTGAGGACCAGGGTCACATTTCTGATGGTACTTTTGGTCCTTGTGTTTGATCTGAAAAATCAGGAAGTGTGTGAACATTTGAGTCAGAGTCTTGGGGATCTCTCCACCCTCTGCTTCACCCAACCTTCCCTCCAGAACAGTGGCTGAGATCCAGCAGAAGACTGGGATGTGGCACATGATGTAGAGGCTTCTTGAAGACTTCAGGTGTGTGATGATTTTATTGGCCAGGCTCTGATCACTGATCCTCTTCCTGAAGTACTCATGTTTCTGAGGATCACTGAAGCCTCGTACCTCTGTTACCTGGTCTACACACTCAGGAGGGATCTGATTGGCTGCTCCTGGTCTTGTGGTTATCCAGAGGAGAGCAGAGGGAAGCAGATTCCCCTTGATGAGGTTCGTCAGAAGCACATCCACTGAGGCTGACTCTGTCACATCACACAATATCTCATTCTTCTGGAAATTTAGAGGAAGTCGACACTCGTCCAGACCATCAAAGATAAACAAAACTTTGTAGGAGTCACAGTCTATTGATTCTAGTTTTCTCATTTCTGGGAAAAATTGATGAAGAACATTCATCAGACTGAGATTTTTCTGCTTCATCAGATTCAGCTCTCTAAAGGGAAGTGGAAACATGAAGGTGATGTCCTGATTTGCTTTTCCTTTAGTCCAGTCCAGAATGAACTTCTGCACAGAGACTGTTTTTCCAATTCCAGCAACTCCTTTACTCAGCACAGTTCTGATGGACTTGTCTTTAAAGAGATCATTACATTTGATGGGTTTCTCCTGTGTTGCTGGTCTCCTGGACACTGTCTCAATCTGTCTCACCTCATGTTCATTATTGACGTCTCCACTCCATCCCTCTGTGATGTAGAGCTCTGTGTAGATCTCATTCAGAAGTGCTGAGCTTCCATGCTGTGAGATTCCTTCATTAATTCTTTTAAACTTTTCTCTCAGCTTGGACTTCAACTTTGTCTGATACACAGAGTCGAGTTCTAATAAACAAAGTAATATCTAGTTTAGTAATAAATAGTTATAATGCAAAATCTTTCAAATCAGCTGCACTGCTATTGATGTACCAAATATTATTGAAGGAACAGGACCATTGTACAAAGTAACCAAAAGCTGGACCACGAACAGAACAGAAAAGCAGCAAATACGTTTTAGTACATGATACTAAAATTAAAACTATTTCCTCTCTCTAAAGTGAAGCTGATGGAATAATGTCATGACTCAGAGCTCTTACTGTTGTGCAGTGTGTTAGCGAGATCTGTGTGGTTCATGTTCTTCAGGACGTGCAGTGTGATCTTCAGCGCTCCCTCTCTGACACTGTGAAGATCCTCCTCATCCTCCACCTCCCTCTCAGTGCATGCTGGGTAATCTGGACTCAGGAGCTTCCTAAACCTCTTCAGCTCATTCTTTATCAGAGTGATGACTTTGTGTTCCAGCTCCTGGTTAGAAACACACAGGAACAGATGTAAATATTATCATGTTACACAGTAAGAGATGCTTTTATATTATAAAATTAAGTAAAGTCTCTTTTTATTATTACAGTTAAAACTTAAAACTGAAATTTTTATTGCTCATACAACTGATTACCTTTAATGCTGCTGCACATCAAGACTTTACAAGGGATCACAACACACACACTGCACACTTTAAAAACAACACACACACCTTGAATATGGAGTCCAACTGATTTCTGCTGATGTTTGATTTCTTCTTTTGTGGTCTGTGAACAAACAAAACACATCATGTAATATGACTATATGTATTCATAGCTGCACAAATCACACACTAATAAATACAGACAGATATTTAACACAATCCTCTTAACACAATACACTGATTTCAGGATTTCCTAACTGACACCAACATGTTTAGAAACAAATGTTTGAATAAATGAATAAAATCTTTATATTGTCATTAATGTCCCGGTGTAAATGTTCTTCTGTAGCACCACAGAGCCTCCAGCTCAGGGACTGCAGCAACACCTGATACAACACCTGATAAAGCTGCTTCAACACCTGATAAAGCTGCTTAACTGCTTCAACACCTGATAAAGCTCATGAAGGGCTTCATAATGAGACGAGTGAGTTTGATCAGGTGGAACACTGCTGTAAAACACCTCACTATACTGACCTCACATCAGTAGAACTGTCTCTGGCTCTGAAGGCAATTGGATGTCCCATTGACGCGTCACTCTTCATGGACACACAGCTGGGTTCTGGTGAGTCTGATCTCTTTCCCTGCATCATTCTAGAATTACAACAGAAATATCAGCAATAATTATTAGCACTGTTAAATAATGTGTTCATCATTAAACAGCAATAATTCCATCTTTTTAGTTCAGATCCAGTCTGTACACTTATTCAAACAGGAGACAGGCCTCATAAGTCAGGAATTACACTGATATCAGGAGTCCCAATCACAGCTAACTGACTCAGCTGGGTCTTAAAGCCTGTAGAGTTCCCTGACTCAAAGCTATGCTGCTCTTATGCTCCACATTACACAGTCCTTTTTACTCTTCTCTCAGTGAATGATTTGTCTAAACTGTTCTTAGATCAGATCAGTGATATATTCACTGCTATTAAACACCTTAAAGCAAAGTTGAGTTCCTGTTTTAACTAGTGAGTGTTTAGAGATACAGATGTGTTCCCATGAGACGGTGTGTATTTATTGCTGGTGAATGTAAAAGTAAGTCACCTCTCGTCTTTCTTTAAGTCCTGTTTTCCAGACACACTCATGTTGGAGGTCATGTCTCCTTCTCCAGATTACAGCAGGACACACGTTTACTTCACTCCAACATCGGTGTGTTAAATTCAGTGTTGTAATGTACTGTAAAGGAGTACAAATACTTTGTTACTGTACTTAAGTAGAAATGTCACGTATCTGTACTTTACTTCGTTATTTAAATTTGTCAACTTTCACTTTTACTCCACTACATTTCCTAGATAAAATGTGTACTTTTACTCCGTTATATTTCCACTAAGCATCTTTGTTACTCGTTACTACAAAATGAAATCAGAAGAAATGTGTGTGACTGCAATAAGGGAGGTTTGGCGAATCACTGCTCCTAGATTGCATTACGCTCCGCACGCTCTATTTCAGCGTAACGTTGCTAAAGGAGGCGGAAGCACAACTGAAACCGCCATGGAAGCACCTACTGGAAGACCTCCCGTTATCGTAGACCAGGGGTGTCCATCAGTCAGAGACCAAGAGCCACAGTTTTTACTGTGTTACCACAAAGAGCCACATCATACACATAGGCACACATGAACATCACCTTTTTTTCCCCTGCCATTTTGAGAGCGAACTTGACACAAATTGTTCACTTAAATGATCTTGCTCTTACTGGGAAACTTTGAGGTATTTTCATCCCACTCACATGCGCGTTTGACAAAATTACCATATTGAACTCAAGCGAAGCGAACACGCATATTAAAAAGACACAAATACAAACTTCGATATGAACTTAAGAGCCGCATGAAACCGGGCAAAGAGCCGCATGTGGCTCGGGAGCCGCGGGTTGGCCGCCCCTGTAGACGACCACCCTGACGATAGTCGTGAACAGGGTGAAGAATATAACGTTATACACCCGTGGCATTATTTGCAAGAAATATTTCTGTACCGAAAATCACTGAAATTTTACTTTTACTTCAAATACTTAAGTACATTAAATATGAGAAAAATACTTTTGATACTTAAGTACAGTAAATATCAGATACTTTAAGACTTTTACTTGAGTAATATTCTAAAAGGTGACTTTCACTTCTACCAAAGTCTTTTTCTAGTACGATACTTGTACTTTTACTCAAGTATTGCTTTCTACTACTTTACACAACACTGATTAAATTAAACCCTGAATCAGCACAGAGTTCACTTACAGGAAATAATCACGCTATCAAGTTATAAAACAACCTGTGTTCATTAAAGCTTCAGTACAAACCCACAAAACTCTTCTGCATCTAGTGTCACTTCAGTGTGTTTATATATTAGAGCTTTAGATACTCACTGTGTTTTTACTCCTGACATCTTTTAGTTTTCACTCGTCACAAAATGGAGCTGCTGACTTTCACTTTCATTACAGTTTATACTGCAGAGGCGGGAAGGGCGGAGACACACACACACACACACACACACACACACACACACACACACACACACACACACACACACACACATACACACACACACACAGTGACACAAAGGAATGTTCACAAAAGAATAAACCACTTACTTATAGCTTCTTAAATATTCTGACAGTTTAAGGGAATTAACCCCTGAGGGGCTTGTGAGATCTGATTTCCAGCTAACAATGTGGGCAAACACACACACACACACACACACACACACACTGTCTACTTCTCCTAAAGGGGACCGACTTCCACTCGAAACTCAACCCCAAACAGGTCATATATATTTGTGATTATTATATAGACAACAAAATGTGTAGACAACACAATCTATAACCACAGCGCTAGCACAAATCTAAAACGGGTCGTGTATCAGTTTAGCAGTTTTAGTGACACTGAGAATATAAAATTATTTGTTGATGCTCTTAATCATTCCTCTGTGTGTCAGCAGAAACTTCAGTGGTGGTTAATGGGTTCAATGGAGGTTTTATTAAGAAAAGAATTATCTGTAACATTTTATAATGACTGCACACTATTAAGCATTAGTTAAGCATGAGTAAATAGTTAATTAATCATTTACAAAGCATTGCTCCTGCATTTGCAACCAGTTTATAAAGGCTTTATTCTTGATCACCCCTCCTCGAACCGCCACCTTATTGTGGTGGAGGGGTTTGCGTGCCTGAATGATCCTAGGAGCTATGTTGTCTGGGGCTTTCTGCCCCTGGTAGGGTCTCCCAAGGCAAACAGGTCCTGGGTGACAGGCCAGACTAAGAGCGGTTCAAATACCCCTTATGAGTAATTTAATAACGAGGTCCGTGACGTCGCCCGGTATGGCGCAACCGGGGCCCCACTCTGGAGCCAGGCCCGGGGTTGGGGCTCGCATGCGAGCGCCTGGTGGCCGGGTCTTACCCCACGGGGCCCGGCCGGGCTCAGCCCGAAGGAGCGACGTGGGGCCGATCTCCTGTGGGCCCACCACCTGCAGGAGGGACCGTAAGGGGCTGGTGCAATGTGGATTGGGTGGCAGTCGAAGGCGGGGGCCTCGGCGACCCAATCCCCGGACAAGGAATCTGGCTCTAGGGACATGGAATGTCACCACGCTGGGGGGAAAGGAGCCTGAGCTGGTGCGGGAGGTTGAGAGATACCGACTAGAGATAGTTGGGCTTGCCTCCACGCACAGCTTGGGCTCTGGAACCCAACTCCTTGAGAGAGGCTGGACTCTCTACTACTCTGGAGTTGCCCGCGGTGAGAGGCGGCGGGCTGGTGTGGGCTTGCTCATAGCCCCCCAGCTCAGCAACCATGTGTTGGAGTTCACCCCAGTGAACGAGAGGGTCGTTTCCCTGCGCCTGCGGGTCGGGGATAGGTCTCTCACTGTTATTTGTGCTTACGGGCCAAATGGCAGTGTAGAGTACCCGACCTTCTTGGCGTCTCTGGAAGGGGTGCTGGAAAGTGCTCCAATCGGGGACTCCATCGTTCTACTGGGGGACTTCAACGCTCATGTGGGCAGCGACAGTGACACCTGGAGGGGCGTGATTGGGAGGAACGGCCCCCCTCAACCTGAACCCGAGTGGTGTTCTGTTATTGGACTTCTGTGCTAGTCACAGTTTGTCCATAACGAACACCATGTTCAAGCATAAGGGTGTCCATCAGTACACATGGTACCAGGACACCCTAGGTCGGAGGTCGATGATTGACTTTGTGGTTGTTTCATCTGACCTCCGGCCGTATGTCTTGGACACTCGGGTGAAGAGAGGGGCGGAGCTGTCAACTGATCACCACCTGGTGGTGAGTTGGATCCAATGGCGGGGGAGGAAGTTGGACAGACTTGGCAGACCCAAACGTTCTGTGAGGGTCTGCTGGGAACGTTTGACAGAGTCTCCAGTCAGAGAGAACTTCAACTCCCACCTCCGGCAGAGCTTCAACCAGATCCCGAGGGAGGTTGGAGACATTGAGTCCGAGTGGACCATGTTCTCCACCTCCATTGTCGACGCAGCCACTCGGAGCTGTGGCCATAAGGTCTCCGGTGCCTGTCGTGGCGGCAATCCCCGAACCCGGTGGTGGACCCCGGAAGTAAGGGATGCCGTCAAGCTGAAGAAGGAGTCCTATCGAGCCTGGTTGGCTCGGGGGACTCCGGAGGCAGCTGATAGGTACCGGAGGGCCAAGCGAGCTTCAGCCCGGGTGGTTGCGGAGGCAAAAACTAGGGTCTGGGAGGAGTTCGGTGAGGCCATGGAGAAGGACTATCGGTTGGACTCGAACAAATTCTGGCAAACCGTCCGGCGCCTCAGGAGGGGGAAGCAGTTCCCTGCTCACACTGTTTACAGTGGGAGTGGGAATCTGCTGACTTCGACTGGGGACATCCTCGGACGGTGGAAGGAGTACTTCGAGGTTCTCCTCAACCCCACCGACATGTCTTCCATTGAGGAAGCAGAGGCTGAGGGCTCAGTTGTGGACTCGTCGATCCCCCAAGCTGAGGTCACTGAGGTAGTTGAGAAGCTCCTCAGTGGCAAGGCACCGGGGGTGGATGAGATCGACCCTGAGTACCTCAAGTCTCTGGATGTTGTGGGGCTGTCTTGGTTGACACGCCTCTGCAACGTCGCATGGAGGCTGGGGACAGTGCCTCTGGACTGGCAGACTGGGGTAGTGGTCCCTCTGTTTAAGAAGGGGGACCGGAGGGTGTGTTCCAACTACAGGGGGATCACACTCCTCAGCCTCCCCGGAAAAGTCTATGCCAGGGTACTGGAGAGGAGAATTCGGCCGATAGTCGAACCTCGGATTCAGGAGGAACAATGTGGGTTTCGTCCCGGTCGTGGAACACTGGACCATCTCTATACCCTCGCCAGGTTGCTGGAGGGTTCATGTGAGTTTGCCCAACCAGTCCACATGTGCTTTGTGGATCTGGAGAAGGCATTCGACTGTGTCCCTCGTGGTGACCTGTGGGGGGTGCTCTGGGAGTATGGGGTCCGGGGCCCTCTGCTAAGGGCTGTCCGGTCCCTATATGACCGGAGCAGGAGTTTGGTTCGCATTGCCGGCAGTAAGTCAGACTTGTTCCAGGTGCATGTTGGACTCCGGCAGGGCTGCCCTTTGTCACCGGTCCTGTTCATTATCTATATGGACAGGATTTCTAGGCACAGTCGGGGGCCGGAGGGAGTCTGGTTTGGGGACCACAGGATTTCGTCTATGCTTTTTGCAGATGATGTTGTCCTGTTGGCTTCCTCAAATCAGGACCTTCAGCGTGCACTAGGACGGTTTGCAGCCGAGTGTGAAGCGGCGGGGATGAGAATCAGCACCTCCAAGTCTGAGGCCATGGTTCTCAACCGGAAAAGGGTGGCTTGTCCCCTTCAGGTTGGTGGAGAGCTCCTGCCTCAAGTGGAGGAGTTTAAGTATCTTGGGGTCTTGTTCACGAGTGAGGGAAGGATGGAGCGGGAGATCGACAGGCGGATCTTCTGCAGTGATGCGGTCGATGTACCGGTCTGTTGTGGTGAAGAAAGAGCTGAGCCGCAAGGCGAAGCTGTCTATTTACCAGTCGATCTACGTTCCTACCCTCACCTATGGTCATGAGCTTTGGGTCATGACCGAAAGGACAAGATCCCGGATACAGGCGGCCGAAATGAGTTTCCTCCGCAGGGTGGCTGGGCGCTCCCTTAGAGACAGAGTGAGGAGCTCGGTCACCCGGGAGGAGCTCAGAGTAGAGCCGCTGCTCCTCCACATCGAGAGGAGTCATCTAAGGTGGCTCGGGCATCTGTTCCGGATGCCTCCTGGACGCCTCCCTGGGGAGGTGTTCCGGGCATGTCCAACCTGGGGAAGGCCCCGGGGAAGACCTAGGACACGCTGGAGGGACTATGTCTCTCGGCTGGCCTGGGAATGCCTCGGTATTCCCCCGGAAGAGCTGGAGGAAGTGTCTGGGGAGAGGGAAGTCTGGGCGTCCTTGCTTAGACTGCTGCCCCCGCGACCCAGCCCCGGATAAGCGGTAGAAAATGGATGGATGGATGGATGGATATTCTTGATCAAAAAGCATATAATCATGTGCTTAATAATTACATTTACATCCTTAATGATCAATTTATATTTTAAAAATAAGTAATAAATTACTCATAAACCAGTTATTTATGGGGTGTTAGTGGTTCATAAGATCATTTAGAAAGTGTAAGGAATTATTAGGATGTACTGTAACTAAGTGTTAATAAATGCTTTATAAGCACATATTCCTAACATGATAAATTCAGTTATTTAAAAACCATTTACAAGTTCAAGATCAAGTTCACTTTATTTATATAGCACATTTAAAACAGCCATAGGACTGACCAAAGTGCTGTACAGTAAAAGAGTGTTAGTAAAAATACTTAAAAAGGGACTTAAAAATGGACAAAGAGGCTGCTAATCTTAACTCTATTGGCAAATCATTCCAAAACTGAGGCCCAATCACTGAAAAAACTCGATCCCGTCTACGCTTAAGTCTTGAAAAGGGAACAGTGAGGAGGTTCTGGTTGCCTGATCTTAGGCTTCTGGAAGGAGAGTAACGATGTAATAATTTAGATAAATAAATAGGAGCTTGATTATGCAAGAACTTAAAAACAAATAAAAGTATTTTAAATGAATTCTGTATTAAATAGGCAACCAGTGAAGAGTCCTCAGAAGAGGGGGAATGTGATCGCTTTTACGCTTTTTTAAAAGAAATCTGGCAGCAGCATTTTGAACCAATTGTAAACGGTTAATTTGAGTTTTGGTGACACCACAGTATAGAGAGTTAATATAGTCTAAACGAGAGGCGATTAGAGCTTGTACTGCCATCTCTAAGGTTTTGTCAGTTAAAAAGTGCTTAATTTTTGATAAAATGCGTAGCTGATAAAAGCTCAATCCAATGACAGTGGAAACTTGTTTATCAAGTTTTAAGGTCACAAGGTTTCAAGGTTGGTGGCCTTTGTACTTTCTGTGGGGAATCTATCTATCTATCTATCTATCTATCTATCTACACTTAAAGCAGCTGAGGGTTGCTGCATGGTATATGTTTGTACACGCACACTTGGCTTTCATCAACTTTCATTAATTCAATGTCCACACACCATTTGAATGCTCAGAGTATTCATTTTAGTGATGTTACCAGTGACACCGAAGCTCCGAGGCGTGTGTCAAAAAAATGAACCGATTTTCATTGAAGCTTTGTATCGAAGCTTGATTCGTTCTGGCAAAATTACGTGACCAATGACATCCGAAGCTTCGTTTCACACACACCCACGTGACTGCTTCGTTATCTGAGTCAAAGGTTTAAAATCGTTCGCGACATGCGGCGCCCCCTCGTGGGTTGTATTGGAGTTTTGCGTTACACGGAATCTATTACTGTATAGGGAGTTTAGGAGAGCTTATTAAAAGATCACGTTCTGAAATGTGGGAACACTTTCATTTGATTTCACACAATAATGTGGATATATGGTTTTGTTGTGAAGCCTATATTTATAACTCAAATCTCACTCATCATTGGACAAGTATACGATTCAATGTAACATTTCATGTTCATGTTTTGTTTTATCTTTTTTGTCTATTTTGTTTTTAAATCTGTTTTAAACACACACAAGAGCGTAATATAACCACGTGATGCAGCAGGTAAGCAGAGGGAGCGCGTGCACTAACTAATAAACCTTAACAGGTGTGACGAAACATGGAAGGCGCTACACCAAAAATTATTAAGTTCAGGTACCGGGATTTTGAGCAAGATGAGAAGAGAAGAACAGCAGTATGCGGCCACATCGCTCACAATTGAATGACAAAGTTCTATCAAATTAAATTTTTTGCAAGCGCAATGTAGTGTAAATGGTTGGTCACTGTTCATGTGGAAATGTCAGCTTTATTGCAATAGCACTTATAATTGGTCTACAGTGTTAGGCTTTGAGTGAAAAGCGTATGGATCGTTTATGGGGATGCACATATATATAAAAAACAAATATAAATATAAAAATAAAAAACTTCAGAGTTGCAGGTACCTCCATATTCTTGTCTCGCATGCACACGCACACACATTCATTTTAAAGGGACAGTTCACCCAAAAATAAAAAAAAATCTTTTTTAATTTTCTCACCCTCATGATGTTACAAACCCGTATAAATTTCTTCGTTTAGATGAATACGGAGGAAGATATTTTAATGATTGTTTGTAACCAAACCATTCATGAGCCCCATTCACTTCCATAGTATTCTTTTTTCCCACTATAGAAGTGAATGGGGCTCATGAATGGTTTGGTTACAAACAGTCCTCAAAATATGTGTGTTCATCAAAACAAAGAAATTTATACAGGTTTGTAACATCATGAGGGTGAGAAAATGATGACAGAATTTTCATTTTTAGGTGAACTATCCCTTTAATTAATAAATTACACTCACTCCAATCATCTCTCTCTCTCTCTCTCTCTCTCTCTCTCTCTCTCCCCAATAGTTAATTCACTTCAAGGTTTGTGGGATTCAATAATTTACGTTTTTTGGTTGACGTGACTGGTTGTTGTTGTTATTCTGTTGTTAAAAAGGAAGGATCTAATTTAAGGATGTGTTCATGTCCCATTAAAAGGGAATGTCTGTTCAATAAATGCCATTTGGTTGCATAGAAACCATTGTACTTTTTTATATATACTTTTCCATGGTCTTCTGCCATGTTTGAGGCATATTGAAACTTTGTTTAATATATACATTTAGTTAAATCATCAAACATATGTATGACTTGCCAGGTGACTTGCTTGACTCAAGCTACGACTTTACTTGTCTTGCTTGACATAAAGCAGTGACTTGACTTGCCTTGACTCTCACAAAAAATGACTCGGACTTGCTTGAGCCTTGAAGGTTAAGACTTGAGACTTACTTGTGACTTGCACATGTGTGTCTTATTCCCACCTCTGGCTGATCATGATAGAAATATTAGGGCATTGTAATTGTTAGTTTTATTATTGGGAGACTTTACCCCACCCCCACCCTCCCCAGAAACAACGCCCATAAATCTACTACAAATTACATTTATTTATTCCTGTTTTACCACAGTAGTTTTCGAACACGAATGATGCTAATAATTAATGATTAATATCTTACCAGATTTACAATAACACTAAATGTAGAACGAATTCCATGAATATAAAATGTAAATGTATTTAGCGTGGTGGTTTTTAAGCCGTAGAGAGCGGCCCCTGGTGGACAAATTCAGCTACTGTAGACACCATAATTTTTTAGCTATAAGAAAAATAAAGAAATAAAATAATGCTAGCACTGAACAGCATTTTAACACCATTTAAAACTGATCATCTTATGAATTTGTTGAATTCATTCGGTCAGAAAGCAGTGTTTGGTCATTAGATATTAATACATGTTATTAATGTGACCGGGGATTTAAATTCACCACCAGGAACACATTGAGGGGTTCTACTTTATTGTTTATTCATTTACTGTTCTTGAGAAAATGATTCACTATCAAAAGCGACCTCTCAACTTAATTGAGAATTAAGTTACAAAAAGATCAGTAAAAGTGAAACAAAATTTATATAAACAAAATGAGCACTTTCACAGAGCTGATGACACAAATTTAAACCTTCGTAGCTCTACAATGTTATTTTCAAATGCAAGAGAATAGGAAAATTACAAAAATCTCAGTGCAAAAAAAAGATAGAAAATAAAATTACAAGTAATGCAACAATATCAAAATGTTACAACACAATACGGCAGTGGGAATACTGTACAAAAAGGACAAAATGACATGAGTACATTTTTATATTACCCACTTACACCATTTGAGTGAAATGAGAGAAAATAACACTCACATCACGATGAGCTCCAACATAAAACCAGATACACCTTACAAAGGATGAAATCTCCAACATATGTTGTTCACTGTGTAAAGAATCACATTAAATACACATCACTTGAAAAGCACAACAACATTTGAAGAATAAAGTGTACAACATTTTCTTAATGTTAAATGAAACGGGCCAAACCGCATGGTATGACGTCATATCGGCATGGACATTATACACGACATATCGTTTCAAATACGACAGTTCTCCAAATCAACATAACAAAATATACAAAATGGGTATTTAACTAAAATATAATCACAAATCAGTGTATATACCCATGAATGACCACAATTTCCAGAGAACACGCGTTGCTTGCACTGCTCGCAATCTCAACAGGATATTTCAACGAGTGAGAGCGCATGCGCACTGTCTCATAACACACACAGTGCCACCTGCTGACCACTCCAGGAACATACATGTAACTACTGTTTATCTTAACTTAATACACTGAAAATAATGATAATAATAAAATAACAGAATTTAACATGCAAGGAAAGAAACAAATTTTAAGGTAATTTACCACCCGGTTACATTAATAATGATAATGTCTGATTTTGTAGCACATGACTCACCAGCTAGTGATAGAATCACACCAGGTCAATTCAGATCAAATTTATTTGTACAATTCGTTTCCTTTCAATAAATGTTTGTTACAGAATACTGGATATAGATCGAAGTCCTTAGTGAGCAAGCCTGTGGCGACGGTGGCAAGGAAAAACTCCCTGTGATGACATAAGGAAGAAACCTTGAGAGGAACCAGACTCAAAAAGGAACCCATCCTCTTGTGGGTGACACCAAATAATGCAATTAGATATAATTACAGTCCACAGATGGAGATGAGTAATGGACTAAATGTGCTGAAGTGATGGTTGTGTTGATGACGATTACAGCAGCATTTTGTAGAAAGAAATCTTCTGCATCCAGGTGTCTTTTGTCCAGTAAAGTAAGAGTGAGGCTTTTTTTTTCTGAAAAACCTTTAGTGTATATATGTAGGAAGAGAGAGAAAGAGAGAGTGAGAGAGAGAGAAAGAAAGAGAGAGAGAGAGAGAGAGAGAGAGAGAGAGAGAGAACTGATTATTATATTTATAACACAGTGCTTGTCAGAAGGGGTGTATTTTAAAATTATACTTACTTAAATTTGAGCACCTCACTCTGGGCAGCCGTCAGGTAAATTGGAATAGAAAATGGTTTCCACAGGATCATACACCTTGACCTACATTTACATTTACATTTACAGCATTTGGCAGATGCCCTTATCCAGAGCAACGTACATAAGTGCTTAAATCTCTATCACTGGATACATCAATGCTGGTTTACTAGGTTACATATTTAAGATACCATCAGTTTAAAACATTGTTCAAAGTTACAGTGATATACAAAGTTACAATGAAATAGTGTCAAAGTTGTTGTTTTTTTTTTTACATAAATGCAAAGGATAGGGAAAGAAGTGCTAGTTGAAGTGTTTCCTGAATAAGTAGGTCTTCAACCGCCGTTTTAAAATAGCTAGTGACTCAGCTGGACCTACCTTCCTGCCTTCCATAATAATAATAATAATAATAATAATAATAATAATAATAATAATAATAATAATAATGAATATATTTAACATGTATATATTTTTTATAAAAATATATAATATTAAAATATATTTTTAACAATATTTTAGATTGTTTATTTTTTTTTGCAACATGTGCAGTTGTTATTTATTTATTAATATTTTTTTAAACTTATAAAAGACCTTTTTTCTAACAAGGTGTTCTGTCCCTTTCTGAATTTGTGAGCCAAGCCTGAGATTTCTCCGTATGACACGTGAGCCAGTGCAAGCCACATGTAAACCAGACACAAATATTTTAAGATTTTAGAGAGCTGCTCATGCCAGCAAGCTTTAGATGCCGTTTACTTTTTGGCAGTTTACTGCTCTTTTCAGCATGGATTCCCTGCTGTTGTTGCTGCAGATGTAAAAGAGACTGATGCTGATGCTGATGTTGGTATCTTCAGTATGTAACCTAGTGAACGAGAGTTAATGTATCCAATGATAGAGACTTAAGCACTTACGTACGTCGCTCTGGAGAAGGGCGTCTGCCAAATTATGTGAATATAAATGTAAATGTAAAGCTGCTCTTGCGTCGTTAAGACTGGACCAGGTCAGATCTGCACCAGGTGTGGGGTTTGGCTGAGTGTCCATTTCCACTTTCCATGTGAGTTGATCTCTCAGTTGTTGGCACAAGTGTAGTAAATGTTTGCTGACAGCAGGTGAAACTCAGGGGACTCGTGTTGGAGGCGAGCTTTCAAAGACTGCTTTTTTAGTCTGACGGCAAGTAAAAACAAAACACACACACACACACACACAAAAGATGCTCAGGCTGGGCTACATACAGTAACATAGAAAGGGAAAGACAAACGTCATGATAGAAAAGAAGGAAAATAAAGATTTTCTTTGCTGTTATGCACGAGCAAATTTTTAACGATTGCTTTTTATTTTTTTATTTTATTATTTTTTTTAGACATTTGAGAAATCACAGGTCAGTTGTTACAGGAGTTCCTCAGCAGGTTACCAAAAAAGCTTGGAACTAACTTGAATTTATCTCTGAGTAACTCTGTAAGACTACGATCATTTGTTTGGGTCCAGGGTGTTAAGCGCGGAAAAGTTTTACA